>NC_056508.1:796905-810885 GCF_014905685.2 Nematolebias whitei | reverse complement strand
CCATTGTTAGGCTGATGGTCCTTCTTGAGCATGTGATCAGCTGGTTTTGGTTGTCAGAAGCAAACTGGTTGATCCACTCTGAGAAGGTGCTATTTAAGAGACTGAGCTGAATACAGCACCTCAGACTGAGGAAGTCTCTCGGATGAGAGACGAAACGTTTCTAGATTTTTTTGCTTTTATTTTATTTTTTTTGAATGTCCAGAGGACCAGATTGAACTTTTTTGGATTTTTCTATCTGGATTATTGAGCATGCATCAGGATAAAAGTAAGAATAATTTAAAGGTATCAAAATGCAATTTCTGTCATGTAGCATTCAACTTACTTTGACCTGCTTTAACTTTGAATTATGAGCTCCAAAGAGGGCTGGGTTTTATCACATGTCTCAACAATCATCCTTGACAATGAGAAATTAGTTTTGCACAATTTCCCTCAGTTGTATGATGTACCAAAAGTAAGAGGAAACTGTTACCAAACATGTTTTGTTTGGTTATTGATTGCACTGCTGTCAAATTTTACAAGTTTTACATTTCCCCACACTCATATTTTTTGTTTTTCAGCTTCTCCCTACTACAGAGTTTGCCATAGTCAGCACATTTGCATGACAGATTAGCCAATTATTTTAAGCCAGATATCCTGCCAGGCTTAACACCTGCAGTTTAATCAGTTTTATGGGACTATGGCACTAACCACTGAGCTCCCACACCCGTTACATGTTTAGAAATAAATAAATGAAAGCACTGTATGAGTTTGTCTAAGAATGAGTAAATGGGAATGTTGGGAGGGGATTTTTCCTGCTGAGTGGTCCCTCATATAGACCTCCACCACTCCTGTTCCTCAATCCAAGTCAACCAAAGTGATTGATCCTTTATGAAAGAGTTTAATAGTTTAGATCCCTGTTATTTTTTAAATCCAGATGAGACAATATAATTTTTTTAATCACCTTGAATCATCATCTTATCATGGTGAAGGAGTTTGTGCACCTGAATGATCCTAGGAGCTATGTTGTCTGGGGCAATTATAATTGCCCCTGGTAGGGTCTCTCCCAAGGCAGATTGGTCCTAGGTGACAGGCCAGACAAAGATCGATTCCCAAGACCTTTGATGGACAACACAAATCAAGGAAATCAGTGTTGCTTGCCCGGACATGGGTTACCTGGACTACACCATGAAACCAGGCCTGGGGGAGGGGCTCATCAGCGAGCACCTGGTGATCGGGACTCTACCCATGGGGCCCGGTCGGGCTTAGCCTGAAGGAGCAACATGGGTTTGCCTTCCTGTGGACTCACCACCGTTTTCATTCAGACTTTATTTAAACAGATAAATCACATTGAGCCTCAAAGACTCATTTACAAGTGAGACCTGTTTGGACAGACAAAAAAATGTTAAACTAGACACATGCAGGAGTTGGAGGCGAAAAATTTCCTATCAGACTTTTTATTTCTTGCCTGAGGAATAAAAACCTCTAATATTAAAAAACACCTCACACAAACAAGCACATATTCATGTAGACATTCTGCAGAGGGGGGAGGCGAGAGCGGTCAGCATGTTCATATATGCTCTCGAGGGCACTGTAAGAGTTCTGATAAGGATGGAATAATCAGTCAATGTGCTCCGGTGAGATCCATAAACATTCTCGAGGTATGTCGTGGAATGGCAAGAACGTCTATGAGAATCCAAGATTACTGAAATGATGACACAAGTTTATTCAGCTGGTTTCATCTGGTTATCAGTTGGAAATTCCTCAGGGAAGGTATGGTGAGCGTCAGGTCACATTTTCTCCAGGCGAATTCAGATAAGATGACCTTCAAGGCCAGCCAAGGGAGCCAAATTCAGATACAAATAGTTGTTTTGGGGACAGGCAGAACTTAATGACATCTACCTCGAGTCTGTGTTTGTCGACTTGGTTCCAAAATGTCCAAATTACATGGCCACACCAATGGAACGTGACTGAGTAAAATCCCCAAGATCTGATCCATTCTGCCCAAAGCATTTGAGTCTGGGTACTCGAGACATGAACCAAGCCATCATAAAGCGTGATCGGGTCCAAATTTGCTGCCGACGACTTCCTTGATTGATTGATAAAACCAGCAATCAGACAAATCCAAAAAGTAGGAACCAGTTATCAAAAATCCAATTAAATATGCGTCCTTAAAATCCACGGATGGCAGCAGAGATAGACACATCACCAAGTCTTCCAAGTCGATGAGATATCCAGCCGCGTGTGTGCCAACAGGGCAAATCGTCTCGCCCAAAGCCTGTCTTCTCTTCGAAGAAATGTTGTAAATTGAGTTGAGGGACCAACTGATCAAAACAAGTCCATAATTATGGTTCAGAAGATATGAAAGAGAGGCTCACAAGCAGTTTCACAGACAGACAGAGCAGCAAAGCAAATCAGAGAGGGAGGGGGGGAAGCATCCGATCTCGGCAAGAGCAAGTGGTAAAGTTTTGCCCCTGTAGAAGGGGCCATAAAAGTCAAGTGCATGATGCTATGGGCAGTGGCCAAAGGCAGGGGCTTGGCATGCTAACCCTGGCTTACCAAAGCTGGCTCTTGGGACATGGAATGTAACCTCTCTGGTGGGGAAGGAGCCATAGCTTGTGTGCGAGGTTGAGAGGTATAGACTAGATATAGTTGGGCTCACCTCGACGCACAGCATGGGCTCTGGAACTGATCTCCTTGAGAGGGGCTGGACCTTATTCCACTCTGGAGTTGCCCATGGTGAGAGGCATCGAGCTGGTGCAGGTCTACGTATAGCCTCCCGACTTGGCGCCTGTGTGTTGGAGTTTTCCCAGGTAGATGAGAGGGTGGGTGGCTTCCTTGTGCTTTTGGGTGGGGGTGGGGGATGGGCTCTGACTGTTATTTGTGCCTATGCACCAAATGGCAGTTCAGAGTATCCGGCATTCTTGGAGTCATTGGCAGGGGTGCTGGAATGTGCGCCAGCTGGGAACTCCTTTACTCTGCTGGGGGACTTCATTGCCAACGTGGGAAATGACAGTGTGACCTGGAAGGGCGTGTTTGGGAGGAAGTGTGACGTTTTGCCCTTGTATTCCACCGTTTTAGTTTAGTTTTCTTGTTTCAGTCCTGTAATGCCTGTCACCCTTCTTCAGCTCCTGCCTCTCTACACCACGCCTCCTCTGCTCAGTCACTCATCCGCGCTCATTAGTTCCACCTGTCCTGCTCCCTTTTTAAGCTCAGCTCCTCTCTCACTCAGTGCCAGATTCTTGAACCTGTTTAGTAGTAGAAATTCAGCATTCTCAGTCTTGTCTCTCACCTGGCCACAAATCCTTACCTGCTTCTTGACTCATCGCCTTGCCTGCCCCTTTTTGGATTTGTTCAGATCATCTGACCATGATATTTGACTCTGCACTTTTCCCCTTTGGACCACGATCACAGATTTGGCCCTAGCTCCTGATCTCCGCTTCCCCGTTCTGGACCCACCTTTGCCTGGATCACAATCTCCTCAATCTGTTCTGCTGTAGCAGTTCACTCTACATGAGTAACATCACCGGCTCCAGCATGACAAAAGCTCCTGTCTCGCCATCAAGACAGAAGGTTGTAAACCATAGTACCTTTCTGAACCTCCCCAGTCAGATCAAGATCACTAACACTTCTGTCTTGACAGATTGGACCCGGCCCAGGACCCAGACCTCCACCAGAGATTGTTTTATAAAAATAAACTCTTTAAAAACTGCTCTTGGACTTGGTGTTGTGCTGATCCAAAACTGTTTCTTGTCAGGAAGGGTCTCTCTGATCTGAACTCAAGCTGTGTTCTGTTGTTGGACTTCTGTGCTAGTCATAGTCTGTCCATTACAAACACCACGTTTGAATATAAAGGAGTCCATAAATGTGTAGTGAACTTGACCTGATGTCAAAACTTGACCTTAGGATCATATGGTCAGAAACTGTCATTTCATTGATTTGCATCCAGAAATACAGGTTGACCCATCCATCAGGTCAAGTTCACTACAAATGTACCTGGCATCAAGGCACCCTAGTTTGCAGATCTATGATAGACTTTGCAGCCATGTCATCTGATTTGTAGCCATTTGTTTTGGACACTCGGGTAAAGAGAGGAGCTGAGCTGTCAATTGATCACAACCTGGTAGTGAGTTATGGTGGGGGAAGATGCCGGACAGAACCGGTAAACTCAAACATGTAGTGAGGGTTTGCTGGGAATGCCTGGTAGAAGAACCTGTCAGTGAGATCGGCAACTCACACATCTGGGAGAGCTTTAACCGCATCCCAGCTGAGGCGGGGGGCGTTTAATGCCCCTTTGCCATTAGCAACGGACATATTTTTTATTAAACTTTGTAATCAATTACATGGGGCACTATATAATGTAATCAGTGCCAGTAATAAACAAAGTAACCCAACATAAACAATGAAGAATAATAATTAATCAAAGAATGCTTTAATTATTTTATCTAAGACAAATCTGACTCTTTGAGCAGAAATTATTTCAGTTTTATATGTGCATGTATTTAAACAACTTTGACTATTTTAATAAATAGTTTACTTTGGATTTTGGTTGAAATAAATTGTTTAATCTGATCAGATAAAGTCATTGATTATCACTGCAAGCCAGGAAATGATTTACCAAATTGCATCAGCTAAAACAGCATAACCAGACCAAGGCATCGTGTCACCAGGTTCTGCTCCTTACCGGGTCAGTGTTGAGAGCACCAGGTCACTCGTCTTTCTGAGGTTCGCTGGTGGATCAGACCAGAATACACCATAAGGAGGACTTGCCAGGAACTGCCCAAGGTTGCTGACCGTGACAGCTTGAGGGGTCTGTGAGGGCAACAGCTGATGAAGAGGTGCACCGTCCATCGGCACCTTCTGCCAGTTTGGACTTCAAGCCAAGAACGTGAGTCTTGCAGTGAGAAAGGCTTCATCTTCTGTAGTTATTTAACTTTTAACAAGTGGAATTGAGCAACATGTTTATCCGCTCAGGAATTGAATGCATGGACCTTGGGACGACCACCAGCATGGGTCCAAAGACAAACTGCCTTCTGATTCGGGGCCGGAGACGATATCTCTGGTTCGGGGGTCCAAAACGAACTGCTTTTCACACAAAGCGACTTTGTGCAAAACAACAGCTCTGAGAAGATTGTTTTGACTGACTAGGGAACTTTGTGGCTCCCCTCTGAAGAAAACAGCTTCCAGCTCAAAGAACACTCACGACAGGTGTCTCTGAAGGAATAATCACTTTCTGAAAACAGGAAAAAGAAATATATTATTCACATTGTAAATTTCACATGATTTCATTATGATTGAAAACAACAATCAAAATTATTCATGTTCACACTCAATCAAATAAAACAAACTTCATTAATGATTCGTTTTTCTTTCTTAGAAACAAGAAGAAATAAGATAAACATTAGTCAGACTGTAGCTGACTCTGTGCCCAAGGACGAGAAATGTGTAGAAAAACATCAGACATTATTGAAGTCAGGGGTAACTTTAAAGAACACAATTCATGGTGAGTCTGAAAGATGAATAAGGGTCAGGGGTCATAGTTAGAGCAGTGCAGCTTCATGCTTCATTGCCGAGGTAGTTAAAAAGCTCCGAGGTAGCAGGACTCAAGGAGTGGATGAGATTCACCCTAATTTACTTAATGCTCTGGATGTTGTAGGGCGGTCTTGGTTGACACAACTTTGCAACGTCACATGGACATCAGGGGCAGTGCCACTGGATTGGCAGGGTAGTGGTTCCCCTTTTCAAAATGGGGGACCAGAGGGTGTGCTCCATTTATAGGGGCATCACTCTCCTTAGCCTCCCTGGTAAGGTCTGTTCAGGGGTACTAGTGAAGCAAGTTGGACTGCTGGTCGATCCTCAGATCCAGGAGGAACAACGCGGGTTCTGTCTTGGCTGTGGAACACTGGATCAGCTCTTTACCCTCACTAGGGTCCTCGAGGGGTCACGGGAGTTTGCCCATCCAGGCTACATGTGTTTTGTGGACTTGTAGAAGGCTTTCGACCATGTTCCTTCAGGTATACTGTGGGGGGTGTTCTGTGAGTATGGGATTTGGAGCCCGTTGCTACGGGCTGTTCTGTTCGGTCCCTATAAAAGGGTGCGAGAGTTTGGCTCGCATTGCCGGTAGTAAATCGGACCCCTTTTGGGTGGGAGTTGGACTCCGCCAGGGCTGCCCGTTGTCACCGATTCTGTTCATAACTTTTATGGACAGAATTTATCAGTGCAGTCAGGGAGAAGAGGGATTCCAGTTCGGTGGCCTTAGGATTCCTTTTCTGCTCTTTGCAGATGATGTGGTCCTGTTGGCGTCATCGTGCCGGGATCTTCAGCTCTCACTAGAGCGGTTCACAGCAGAGTGTGAAGCAGCAAGAATGAGAATAAGCACTTCCAAATCTGAGGCCATGGTCCTCAATCATAAAAGGGTGGATTATTCTCTTTGGGTAGAGGGTAAGGTTATGCTTCAAATAGAAGAGTTGAAGTATCTTGGGACTTTGTTCACGAGTGACAGAAGAATGAAGGGTTGACAGATGGATTGGTGCAGTATCTGCAGTATTGCAGACTCTGTTCTGGTCCGTTGTGGTGAAGAGGGAGCTGAGCTATAAGGCAAAATTATCTGTTGACGAGTCAGTCTACGTTCCTACCCTCACCTATGGTTACAAACTCTGGGTAGTGACTGAAATAATGAGATCACAGATATAGGTGGTTGAAATGAGTTTCCTCCACAGGGTAGCTGGACTCTCCCTTAAGCCTCCAGTGTACTTGGGTGGACCCTTTTCCGTGCAGATTCGACGTGCACTGTCTGCAGAGGTTTGAGACCATACTCGAATATCCATCATGAGCAGCTGCAGACCAGATCCGCAGGCCTTTGCTGACACGCCTACACGCCGAGAGTCTCTCGGTTGGCCTGGGAATGCCTTGGAATCTTCCCAGAAGAGCTGGAAGAGGTGGCTCTGGAAAGAGATGTCTGGGCCTCCCTGCTCAAGCTGCTGCACCTACGACCCGACTTTGGAACAAGCAGAAGATAATGGGTGGATGGATGGATATATTTTTTTCTGATATACTGTATACAACATACCTACACTGACATTGACTTTTTTAATAGTTGACAGCAAACTCCTTTAGTCAGTTTGTAAATATGCTTCTACTGTTGTCTCAGACCATGCTTTGGTCTTCATGAATGTTTATTTCCAAAAATGTACTAATGCAAGACACAGGGGGCTGTGGTAGTTTGGTGGTCAGTGCAGTGGCCATGTAAATCTGAGGTTGCAAGTTCAAGCCCAGGTTGGGTCAAGAAGGACATCTGAAATAAAACGATTGCCAAATCTTTAATGCGTTCGCTCCCTGCAGCGACCCCTCTGGAAGGAATCAGCTGAATAAAACATGACAACTAATGCAAAACACCCAAGGCGACTTGACACAAATCTACTTTTAGATAATAACTTTGTCTCTAAATGATTTAATCGTTTTCTTTCAGGTTAGTAATACTCCAGAAGTCCCAATCTCACTGTTGTGGGAAGAAATGACAAATTTTATAAGCAGGGAGAATATTTTCATATATTTTCATATATTAGAGAAGAGAGAAACCAGCCAGGTTATCTGAGCGCACTGTGTTTTTAGATGTTCCATACACAACAAGCTGAACATGATCTCATCACAGCACAGCTCACCACTGAACTTTTACTCAATTCAGGACTCATATTTTATGAACAATGGTATATGACAAATAAATTGCTGGTTCATAGTCCTCAACAAATACTGTATCTGGCCTTTACTCTGCTGTGCTGTGAGTTTGACATCTGAAATAATTATAGATTGTTTTGCTTTCATAAGAGTGATTTTACCTCAACTATGTGAACTATTCCCAGGTGAGGCTCTTCGGGTGAGGAATACTCTCTCTCCATGAACACCAGGGTCATCTGATTTCCCTACAGGGCAGAAAAATCCAGCAGATTCTGGTAAACACGACAGCACATGGAGCAACTGGAGAATAAAAATAATCTGTATCGAACCTGTCCTAGCAAAGAAGGATCAACATTTTGTTGCACATTTTGAAAATGTCATCAAACTAGAAGAGTGGTGATTGCTGCATAACTGCTGAAATTTTCAGAAGATGCTGAAACTGAGATGTTAAAACTAAAAGAAGCAGAACACTAGCTAAAAGTAGCAAACAGTACCTACAAGCTAAAAAAAAGCAAAAGGATGGCTACAAGTTGCAAAATCTAAACATAAAAAATGAGTAGATAAATGTTAAACGCAGCAAAAGACTAGCTTAATATATCGAAAAGTTAGATATATGCTAAAAATAACAAAATGCTAGCTAAATCTAAAAGTAGCATATAAAAACTAAAGCAAAGTTAGTGTGCTAAAGTAGCTTTTAAAGAGAACAATGCTTTAAAGGAACTGAAGAGAACTCAATGTATTTCTATGGGGAAATATTTGTAAATAGAATGTATTATTTTGAACAGTCTAAAAAAGTCTTTGTTTACAAAAAACAAATGACATGGCACCTATGTCCTAAATGTGCTGAACGTTTTGATAAATGAATGCTAAAAGAGCACAAAGAATGCATTAGAAGTTTGATAGTTACAATATATAACATAAACTATAAATAAGAAAACAGTAGTGTGAATGTTGACTCAGCATTGTATGCTGCTGCCCGTGTGTGTATGTGCGGGCACTTTAGATATTAAACTGGATTGTTATTATAATTTCTGAAAGTGTGTTTTGCACCTTCAGAATGATATCAGGCCTGGAAGCTTCTGCCGGCAGAGGCAGAGAATCTCCTCTCATAGTCTGGGTATGAAGACGATACCTCAGATAACCTCCATAAGAAAAGACCTGCAGACACAAACACATGATAAATTAAAAACAGGACAAACAAGGAAGAAATATGAAGAAACTAAAAACCTAGCATCCTTAAAGGAAAGCAAACAACCCCCATCACTTTCATGCCAGAGTTTTAGATTAAGATCATCCTATGAAAAGAAAAGATGGAATTGTAGTTGTTCTGGTCAAATTCTGGGGGGGAAAAACAATCTCATGCAGACCAACATTTTTCAGTCAGGTCATCTGGACAGTTCCTAGATTGAAAAAAATGATTTAGAAACTGTCCAGATGACCTGACTGAAAAATGTTGGATTGTATACCTGGATTATTGAGCATGGACATTATTGATCAAATCAGAACAGTTAAATGAGTTATAACCCTTTTTGTATTAGCTAAGTTTGGCTATGGTTTGGACATGTCCAAAGGAGAGACGGTGGTTTGGACATGTCCAAAGGAGAGACGGTGGTTTGGACATGTCCAAAGGAGAGACAGTGGTTTGGACATGTCCAGAGGAGGGACAGTGGTTTGGACATGTCCAGAGGAGGGACAGTGGTTTGGACATGTCCAGAGGAGGGACAGTGGTTTGGACATGTCCAGAGGAAGGATAGTGGTGTTAGATATTTTTTATCTAGACTGGTCCTGGGGCTTTGATCTGCTCAGAGACAGGATTATAATGAAATTATGACCCGGTTCTGACTGGGTTAAACTGGGCCAGCAACTCTAAAAAGAGTCTTCCTGGGATTCAATATCTGTCAAGTAATAGAGTTTAATCTGCTTGCCACATCACGTAGAAAGGCTTTTGGAGCACCGTCTCATATTTTCCTAACACATCAAAACCACATAAGATCCATTGAGATCACACTTAGTCACGCCCCCTCATACACTGATAGGTTGAGCTCCCCTTCTGCGAAGGCGGAATCTAGGCCCTATAAATCAGTAATGACACGGGACATCTGCTCTTCCGGTTTGTGATCGCATCACAGACCGGAGAGACCAGCGCTGTAAACTGTAACCTTTTCCTGCCTTAATTTGAATACAATTGGTAAAAATGAATTCACGTTTCCTTGATTTATTGTTAGTGTGAGTTGCCACTTCTGAGGGAGATTCGAACCAGGGGAAGCGACGTGGGCTGGAGGCGGGTTTCCGGGTCCGGTGGCCCGCAGCCAGCTCCCGTCATAACAGTCGTTTGGACATGTCCAGAGGAGGGACAGTGGGTATATTGGTAGAAGGATGTTAGAAATGCAACTGCCAAAAAAAAAGACAAAGAGGAGATACATGGATGCAGTTAGAGAGGACATGGAGGTAGTTGGAGTGAGGACAGAAGACAAAGTGAGATGGAGGAGGATGGCTTGCTGTGGCAACCCCTGAAGAGGGAAAAGCAGAAAGAAGAAGAACAAAGGGTCCTTAGGGGTCATTTTGACCCAAGGAAATGCAGGAGGATAAATATAAATTGTGCATAAATAAAACCTTGAACAAAATTAAAGGCCTAAAATTCCCTAAAGGAATGCATATCACTCATTGTTATCCATACCAAACTGAAATCGTTCTTAAGATGATAAGGAATAACTTTAGAGTTGTTTTGGTCAATTCTTGGAAATTATGCACAATGTCAAAAGATGCTAAGATGTTGTGTTTGGATCATGTGTTGTGAACAACTTTCAGTTACTACTACACAAAATTCAACCAGATTTTCTGTACAATTGGCAGAATTATAGCCATTATTTGTTTGCTACAGCAAGCTCGTGGCAGCCATCTTGAATTGATTTCACCCCCAAAATTTAACTATTTGAAGATGTATGGCCAATTATTACTTTTTGAAAGTTGTAACTTAATACATACACACACAGTGGACAATAAAAACACTGAATTCAAAGTCGTTAATATTACTCAAAGTATGAAATTTTCATAGAGCCAAGACAGACTGAATTGAGGATCCACAACTTCTCCTCCTCCACCATAACCCTGAGCACTGGCTCCCCTCAGGGATGTGTGTTCAGCCCTCTGCTGTTTACTCTGCTCACGTATGATTGTGCACCTACCCATCCAGGCTGTCATATTGTAAAGTTTGCAGATGATACAGCGGTGGTGGGATGCATCACAAACAATGAAGGTAAATGGTAAATGGACTGTACTTATATAGCACCTTTCCATCTTATTTCAAGATACTCAAAGCACTTTACAACAATTTGTGCCTCATTTACCCATTCATACAACACTCTACTAGATCTATACAAAGCTAAATTGAACAAATCATTCAATGCTGAGTCCAGCAACAGGCAGGAGGTGGAACACGTGGAGAGCAGGTGCAAAGAGAATAACCTTCACATCAATGTGAAGAAGACAAAGGAGATGGTTGTGGACTTCAGAAGGAACAAACACACCTACCCTACCACAACCAACCCCCCCACCCCCCAAAAAAACAAAAAACATAAGAGGATCTGTGGTGGAAGTGGTCTCCAGCTACAAGTACTTGGGTGTACACCTGAATGACAACCTCAGCTGGGGCAACAACACCACCAGCCTGAACAAGAAAGCTCATCAGAGACTCTACTTCCTCAGGCAGCTGAGACGAGCTGGTCTGTGAAGCTCAGTCCTCACCTCCTTCTACAGGTGTGCAGCGGAGAGCATCCTGTGCTCCAGCATCAACGTGTGGCATGGAGGCTGCACAACTGCAGAAAGAAAAGCTTTGCAGAGAGTGCTGAAAGCTGCACAGAAGATGTTTGCCTTTACGATGGCTTGGTTCGTGCCTTGAGTACCCAGACTCAAATGCTTTGGGCAGAATGGATCAGATCTTGGGGACTTTACTCAGTCACGTTCCATCGGGGTGGCCATGTAATTTGGACATTTCTGAACCGTTTGGACCAACACAAACTCAGGGTAGATGTCATTAAGTTCTGTCTGTCCCCAAAACAACTGTGCGTTTATCTGAATTTGGCTCCCTTGGCTGGCCTTGAAGGTCATCTTATCTGAATTTGTCTGGAGAACATGTGATCTGACGCTCATCGCCCCCTCCGTGAGGAATTTTCAACTGATAACCAGAAGAATCCAGCTGAATAAACATTGTGTCATTTCAGGACTCTTGGATTCTCATAGTCGTTAAACTTGGCCATTCCTCGACATACCTCGAGAATGTTTATGGATCTCACCGGAAGACATTGACTGATTATTACATCCTTATCAGAACTCCTACAGTGCCCCCGAGAGCATCTATGATCATATTCACCACTTTTGTCGTCTCCCCCCTCTGCAGAATGTCTACGTCACTATGTGCTTGTTTGTGCGAGGTGTTTTTTAATATTAGAGGTTTTTTCCCTCAGGCAGGAAATAAAAAGTCTGATAGGAATCTTTTTGCCTCAAACTTCTACATGTGTCCAGGTTACCACTTTTATTGTCTGTCCAAACAGGTCTCACTTGTAAATGAGTCTTTGAGGCTCAATGTGATTTATCTGTTTAAATAAAGGTTGAATGAATGAATGAATGAATGTTTGAGTCAGCCTCCCCACCATCACAGACATCTACACCTCCAGATGCAGGAAGAGGGTCACTTGCATCATGAAGAACCCCACTCACCCAGCACACACATTTTTTGCCCTGCTCCCCTCAGGAAGGAGGTTGAGAAGCATTAAGTGTAGAACCACTAGACTGAGGAACAGCTTCTACCTTGAAGCTGTTAAGACTCATGAATCTCTAACCAGAATATTCAATGTGAAAAACCACATCATGTTGCTGCTGATCTGTTTCATGTTGCTGCTGATCTGTTTTATGTTGCTACTGATCTGTTTCATGTTGCTGCTGATCTGTTTCATGTTGCTGCTGATCTGTGTCATGTTGTTGTGTTCATTCATGCTCATCTGCTCACACAGACTCATGTTCGTGCTGCTGTTCAGTGTAATGTTTTAATGCTATTAGTGCTTAGCATATTTTTAATTAATATTTTTCTTAGTTATTGACAATCCATGATGAGCACAGAAGTCCAACAACAGAACACCACTCTGGTTCAGATCAGGGGGGCCGTTCCTCCCAACCACATCCCTCCAGGTCTCACCGTCATTGCCCACATGAGCATTGAAGTCCCCCAGCAGAACAAGGGAGTCCCCAGAAGGTGCACTTTCCAGTACTCCCTCCAAGGACTCCAGAAAGGGTGGATAATCTGAACTGCCGTTTGGTGCGTAAGCACAAACGACAGTCAGAACCCGTCCCCCCACACGTAGGCAGAGGGAGGCCACCCTTTCATTCACCGGGGTGAACCCCAATACACAGGCACCAACTTGGGAGGCAATAAGTACGCCCACGCCTGCTCGGCACCTGTCACCAGGGGGAACTCCAGAGTGGAAGAGTGTCCAGCCCCTCTCAAGGAAACTGGTTCCAGAGCCCGAGCCATGCGTAGAGGTGAGTCAGACTATTTCTAGGTGGAACCTCTCAGCCTCACATACCAGCTCAGGCTCCTTCCCCACCAGTGAGGTGACATTCCACGTCCCAATAGCCAGCTTCTGTAGTCGAGGATCAGACCGCCAGGGTCCCCGCCCTCTGCCACCACCCATCCCAAATTGCACCCGACCCCTTTGGCCCCTCTCACAGGTGGTGAGCCCATGGGAAGGGGGACCCACGTCTCCTCTTCAGGCTGTGCCCGGCCGAGCTCCATGGGTAAAAGCCCGGCCACCAGGCGTTCGCCCGCATGTCCCACCTCCAGGCCTGGCTCCAGAGTGGGGCCCTGGTGACCCACGTCCAGGCAAGGGAACACTAGGTCCATTTATTTAAGTCATCATCGGGATCTTTGGGCTGCACTTTGTCTGGTCCCTCACCTAGGACCTGTCTGCCATGGGTGACCCTACTAGGGGCATAAAGCCCCTGACATCATAGCTCCTAGGGTCATTGGGACACTCAAACCACTCCACCACGGTAAGGTGGCAGCCCAGGGAGGGTTATTGTCAATAACGAACACCTTGTTCAAGCATAAGGGTGTCCATATGTGCTCTTGGCACCAGGACACCCTAGGCCGTAGTTCGATGATCGACTTTGTCATCATCTCATCTGATCTGCGGCCACATGTCTTGGACACTCGTGTGAAGAGAGGGGCAGAGCTGTCAAATGATCACTACCTGGTGGTGAGTTGGCTCCGATGGTGGGGGAGGATGCCGGTCAGACCTGGCAGACCCAAACGTATTGTGAGGGTTTGCTGGGAAC
>NC_056508.1:774780-791905 GCF_014905685.2 Nematolebias whitei | reverse complement strand
GGTGCGTTGGGTGGGGTTGGGATTCTCACTGCGTGGAGTGAGGTCAACCCACAATCTGTTGAATCAGTTGCAAATGACTTTTCATATTTTAAAAGAACTTGGCGAAGTTTGTCTCTTTCTTCATCAGATGTCAGAGCGTCGGCTTGGGCGACCACCTGATCAATCAGTGATGAGACTGATAAGGGTTCTTGCTCCTTGGGGAGCTCCAACGAATCCCTTTCTGAGTCGTCGGGCCTGTCTATGGGTAAGACGCCATAGGTTTGAGGTCCTTGGTCGACGTCATCGGTTGAGAAAAGGGCTATGGCCTGTGTTAGTTTCGTGAACCATACTGGCCCAGTCTCTTGACTTGGTACCAGGTTGTCTGGGAGTCCTCCCAGAAATGGAATGCCTAGTTCAAAATCATGAAAGTCAGAAGAAATCAACCATCCTAGCATAGTGTTTTTCGGGATCAGCACCTCATCCATGCCTGTGTTACACACAGCAATAGATGTGGTCCTGGAGTCAAGACTCACCTGGTTCGTGGCTTCCACGGACAGTCCCAAGTTGAAAAATGCAGGAGAGGGTTGAAAATATGCCTGTTTATGGCTAATAGCTTGTCCAGCTATGATGTGGATTCGCACCATTAGGTTAATCACCTGAGGTGGTACTGTGGTGGTTTGGTTGCTAGCAACTTGGCAGGCCTCTGGAATGGTCTGCCCAGCCTTAAGGCTCGCTGTGTCTAGCACAGGAGGATCCTTTGTGGCTGGTTTTAGGGACCACAGCACCTTGTTGATGGTGTCCACGTGGACACCTAACCTTACCAAAATGTCAGAGCCTATGTAGGATGCATGTGGTAAGTTTTGGATAACGAGAAACGGGTGAACCAGTTCTCGTTGGTTCCAGTTCAGTTTTAGGTTAATGACTCCTTCTGCGGTCATTACCTGTGAACTATTGGGAACTAATGGAAAGCGAAAAGCTTTCTTAATTAGTTCTAGACCAACGTGTTTGTGAACCAAGGTTTCATAGAAAGCTCGGTTAATTGCTGATTTATCTGTCCACAGAGACAGAACAGCATCGTTGGTGTGGGACCCTTGGATCTCTACACCCTTAACTACCAGTGGTAGGTAGTGTTTGGCGGACTCTGACTGCTCCAGCTCACAGAGGAGACTGTCTTCTTGGGTCAGAGTTTGGACCACTGAGTGGGTCTCTTTGGTTTCACATGATGTCAGAGGAGTACTCACCGGGCTCGTGTCCTCGGCTGAGGAGTCCTGTGCGCCTTCCGCGGTACCTGCTGTTGGGCAGTCTGTGTCACACTCCGGAGGCGTATCTATTGGCAGTGGTTTGCTCACTGTCGTCCACATTGTTTGATCACCATAATCTATAATCGCGTCGAAGCGATTTATAAAATCCTGGCCAACCAAAAATAGGAATGAGTCAACACGAGACACGTGTACCGGGTGGTACAGTGTCATTTTGCCAATCTGCATGTGAATCATTGCTATAGCTGTCAGGGTTGTTCTCACCTCTGAGAGACCCTGCATGTCTATAGCACATTCAGAGATAGGTATTACCCTGTTAACACTGGCAGCGGCCGTCCTCAGCTCCTCGAACAGTTTAGCTGACATAATTGTTATGTCTGCCCCACCGTCCAGAAGTGCTTCGTGTGTGAGGACACCTTCGAGCGTTACCGACAGGTACGCCTTTTTGGCGACCCCCCTTCTGATAAAGTTACACAGAAACCTTTTGGGTTTTTTCTGACGCTTCTTCACGCGTTCAGCCTTATCTGTGTAATCTTGGTTTGTCTGAACCGTCAGCACAGCAGAAGCTGTTTCTGAGTGTTTAGCTTGCGATGACTCGTCATCGTTTGTGTGTTTGTTTACCCCCCCTTCTTCCGATGAGGGGTTGTTTGAGTCAACAACATCAACGTCTTGGTGTGTTCCACCGACAACTGTAATGTTGTCATTCGCGCCCTCAGATGTAACAGGGATTACATTACTGCAAAGTGCTCCTGGTTGGGTTCCCATGTCAGTGTGTTTCAAAGTTTCTAACAACCTGCGTATTTTCTCTGTCTCTTCCGAGCTCAGAGGTGTAGGGCCTTGTTTCTGGAACTTTTGTGATTTTTTCGCCTCGGTTCGTTTCGTCCGAGGTGGGGGACGGTCAGGTACGTCTTTTGGGGGTTCCTTTATGTACTGCCCCTGATGATATGGTTTCCCATATCGTTGCGTCCTACGCTCACCCCTTTTTCGATAATCACGTTCGTCCTCCGAAGGAGGAGCTTTTTTGTCCCAGCGTGCACCCTCAGAACGCGGTTTGTTAGTTTGAACAGACTGTTTTCTCTCAACTTTCTTAGGAAGAGGTGGCGAGGCGCGTCGTCCTTCTAGTTCAAGAGGGAGGGGTTTAACCTTTACACTAGGAAACACTTCTATGGGCGTCTTAGCATGAGAACATGCTTCAAACACATTCACAGCACACTGCTTAATCTCACTGATGGATTTTTCTCTGAAATTTGCCATCATTTGTACTGATTGTCTAAAATCAGTGTGGAGATTTTTGCTGAAAACAAACTTAAAACCTTCATCTTCTTCCATTCCGGTTTCATTTCTGTTACCAAAATAAGCTTGGAAGATTCTTTTGTAATAAACTTATGGATGTTCAGTTTTACCCTGCGTGACCTTGTCTGCAGCTGGGAAACCAGCAGGTCCCGTGCAGGAGTCGTACTCTCTGATCAAAGCTTCACACAGAAGGTTGTAATCCCTTCTCGTTGCATCAGGTAGACGCTCGATGAAGGTGAACACCTCTCTGTCCGACGTGAGCCGTATCAGACTGATCTTATCCTCAACCGTAGCATTAGGATAAGATCTCAATCGGAATTCAAGATCTTTGAGGTACGCTTTTGTTCCAGATGACCCCATCGGTCCAGGTACAAAGCGTTGTACATATTTTGAGATTTTTTGCAAATCATCCATTGAAGGAGACAGTATCAACGGTCTCTCTTGTGTGGTTGGTGGTGCAGATTGCTGAAGGTCTGCCCCTACCACCCAAGATGGGGGTGGGGGTGACAGCATGGTGTTAGGAGGAGGAGGTGCATATCGGTGCAGGTCTATCCCCACCACCCGAGATGGGGGTGGGGGTGACGGCATGGTGTTAGGAGGAAGAGGTGCATATCGGTGCAGGTCTGTCCCTACCACCCGAGATGGGGGTGGGGGTGACGGCATGGTGTTAAGAGGAGGAGGTGCATATCGGTGCAGCTCTGTCCCAACCGCCCGAGATGGGGGTGGGGGTGACCAAACGGGACTCATAGTCGGAGGTGCAACAGCATCTGTCTGGGGTGGTTGTGGCTGACCCGGGCCCTGACCTTGTTCGTCTCTGAGTCTCAGACCAGCTCGCCCCATATCAGAAATCTTGTTTGTAGCTGTAGCTAGATTCTCTTCACAAGCTGTCAGGCGCTCCTGCGCTGTCCGACATTCTCCTTGCAAACTCCGACAATATTGGAGCAATACCTCCTTCTCCTCTTTGTAATCCTCCAGCTCCTCTAATGCGATCTGCAACTGTTGTTGTAGCACATCGTTGTCTGAACACACGGTTTGGTACACACGTTCTCTATCCCTAATCTTCTCCTCATATGATCGAGCCTTTACTGACAGCTCAGTCTTCGAGAGGTCCCTCTCAACCTGAAATTGTTTTTTCTCCAATGCAGACGCACTCATCAATCCGTCACACCTCTCCTTTTCAGATTCATATCCTCTGAATAGCATGACATTTTGTGCAACCTGATGGTCAAATTCCGCTTTGAAAAGCAGGGAAATTTTTGCCAACCGTTCACGGCTTGATTTTGTGTCCTCTGACACTTTAGCTGCTTTTGCCAACCTCTGCAGTTCTTCATCTCTTTGATTGTCATCAAGGTCTTCTAATTGCCCTAGTTGATTACCAACAATTGAATTTGTTAAAATATGTAAAGCCGTCTGGACGGCATCTCTGGATTGCAAGGGGTCAGTGTTTACCTCTTCGTTCGCCATCATCCGCTATTAAAAATTTAAATAGGAGATGTGGTTGTTTAGGTGGTAAAATAAAATCAGAAAAGTTTCTCTCTACTGATATATTTACTCTTATTTAGTGATTTAACAATTAAACGTGCATTATCTCTTAGCAAATGAGCAAACTCTATCAACTCTGTGAATATCTGAACTGTACCTTTTTTGTTAAAAAGTTTCTACCTTTTATTTTGTACCTTCTCAATGAGGAATTACCAGTGAATAAAAGATTTGTTGGTATAAATACCTTAATTGCTTTTTAAACGCAAGATAACAGTGATTATTCAGCTATGAGGAACGTTTATTAACTCAAAAATGCCTTTCAGGAATAAAAACGTTTAATTTCACTCAAAATACCTAAAAAGCGAAGTGAAAACCTGTGATCTCAAGTCTCTCCAGAAGATGGCAGCACAACCTTAATTTATTTTAACTCAGACACTGTTAGTGTTATCCAGTAGGGGTCGCTATGACTTCCTGTGGCATCCGGTCGTTAGCTGTTAGCTTTAAAACTAGCATCGGCTAGACTTGGTTAAAACCAACATTTCTGAACGGATTTTTTACTCAAACGTGGCAAAATTTTAGCAATTAGACCTCGAAGAACTTAAACAGCGTATCAGAATACAGCTTTTAAGCGCTTTTCAGCTTTAAAAAGCAGATTTTATTCCCTATGAAAACGAGTTTTCATTTCCGGGTCACGTGACTGAATCCGCCAATCACAAAGCAGCACGGGGGTGAGAGGAAATGACGTAGGCACGTCATTCACTTTCACAGCAAATCAGAGCGCTTCACAGCAGCCAATCCAACCAATCACGAAGCGTTTACCCAACTAGCATGTTAGATTTATCTGAACAAGTCCGTCAACTTTTCTGTCTTTTAAACTGTCAAAATGCACTTTTTTCTGTTAAAAAGATGTAACGATAAGCTCCCAGCTGCACGGAGTCCCGCTCCGGTCTCAAAAACGTCTTTCTAGCTATTTAAACAACTCGTTCGAACTTTTTCAGAACCGAGCCGGTACCAGAACCGAACCGGACCAGAACAGCGTCTGGAACACAGTTTAAACAGAATAAAGCGTTACCACAGCTCAAAGCCAGCTCTAATTACACATAACAGGCATACAATTTCAGCTTTAAAAGACATATGACCCACAATATCAGCTCCAAACATCCCAGCGGAACATGCAGCGTCTTTGCTCCAAGCGCGCAGCTCCTGCACGCTGCGTTCAACACAGCTGACAACTGTTATTTTTCTTCATGCCAACACGTAAAATCAATCTTTACACGAATACACAGTCCATTTATGAGCACGTGACGGGCCACCAATATGTAGATGAACAGATGCAGAGATATATTCATCAATTAAAACGGATTCCTCATTTTTCTGGACTGAATAAAACGTGCATTGAATTTAATGAAATGCAAACGTGAGACGTCATTTATCTTTGACCCATCAAAATGAATGCGGTCATTTATTTACAGAATCAAAGTTTAACATCAAACATTTACATTAATTTGGCAAAATATGAAAATAACAACATAATCAATCAGGAAAACCATACGGCCATGATTTTCCGTTGCTTCACCACAGACATTTATGAAAACTGTACAGTTATGATCAATTATCCACACGGTGGTGGATGAGCACTTTACACAGACATTTCTAAATGTCTGGAAGGATTTCTACTTTAGAGAAGAATTTAAAGATGGAAAGATGGGAGTTTAAAGGGAGTAAAAGATGGTATGTGAGGGGAAGTGTTCACCAGAACCGACACTCTCCATCAGAACCCAGCCTTCCTCGTTACGCTTCGGTAGGAAACTTGACTCATTACCTTTCTGAAGATTAATCAGCAGATATGGAGGTCCAGTTAACGCTACCTGTCCAGCATCTCCATAGGATGGCTGAACTCGTCCGAAGTAGTGACGAGATTCCGTCCGACACCAGCTCACATCAGCAATAGCAATAATCCAACTCGGAGGAGCCTTATCATGCTGGACTTCTGTTCTCCCAAACAACTTCTCAGCGTAGAACCGAACTGCTCAGAAGCTTCACCGAACTGAACTTCTCCGCGCAGAACTGAACTCAACTCAACTCAACTCCACACTGAGAGAACTAGGAAGTACCGGCATTTTTAAGAGCTCTTTTCCCGGTTCATTTGATCGTCCCGGATTGGTCCAAAACAACCAGACAGGGGTGTGTTTTGTGATGTAAGAGGGTTACTAAAAGTCAGAAGACAGCAAGAATGTTATTGAACAGATTAAACTGTTCTCACAGACAGAGAGTGTTTTGTTTTGGCGAGTTTTAGAAACAGGTGCCAAAACCCCCCTGTTGACGTCTGAGAGGATGTAAAAACAAGGCAGTTGTTCCAACACATGTCTGCTTCGACTCCTGACCTTGCAAAAACGCACACTTGCTCATTCAAAGACAGAAATCAGAAAATGCATAATTACTCTGTAACAGCTTTAACATGAATTCTAACTTTGCATAAGCATTAAAAATCATTACACTGTTCCACAGTTAATAAAATTGATTAGTTCACTGCAACATCTAAAATGGTTTGAACTAAGACACATTGATTATCAACATTTGTAAAATAGTAATGATAATAAAAAGAGAGTGTTCTTCCACTTGATTTTCAAGAAAGAGAGTCTCAGGATGGGTGAACCTGTATTTCTGGATTCAAATCAATGAAATGACAGTTCCTGTCCCACAAGGTTCTTAAGGTCAAGGGTTTTGACCTTAGGCTTAGTCTTGACATCAGGTTAAGTTCACTACACCATTAACAAGTGCAGTTCAGTACTCAAGTCTGAAGGAGACAAAGGCATGGCGCAAAGATGCTGACCACATGATGAGCCAATCCACTGATCTTCTGACAGTCAAGGTGCTTCCTCAACATTAATCGCCAAACTCTTTGCTAACCCGGTCATTAGGAGCAACTATCCATTAATTAATCAATTAACATATTTTATACTACAAAGAGTAGGGCTCCAAAGACTGACACCAAGGGATCCTCACAGGTGACTCTATGAGAGCGAGATTTGTTTTATTTTTCTTAGGAAATGTGTGTGGACAGGCACATTCATGTTGCTATGTTTGAATTAATTTTTTAAACATGAATAAATATGTAAAAATAAATAAAATCATATATGTCCCCGTTTCTTCATATCATTTTGAGAGCATTTTATTCTTTTTGGTCTCGGAACTAGAAATGGCCCCAGATTTAATGTCAGAAATTTGGTCACCTTAATCTTGACTCAAGATTATTTCAAAGTTAGTAAGTTGTAGGTGTAGTGAACTAGGCCTCCGACCAAAACCTGCCTCTGAAGACCTTCATGGGACAGGAACTGTTATTTCATTGATTTGAATCCAGAAATTCAAATTAGCTCATCCAGAGACTGTTTAATTGTATCCTGAAGTAATCAAGTGAAAGAACACTCTTCTTTTTATATTATCATTACTATTTTACAATATCTTGATAATCAAAAGTGTGTTAGTTCATATCATTTCTAATGCTGAAAGTAAACCACTCACTTAAATCAATTGTGAAACAGTATTAATGATTTTTAAACCTCAGTAGACTTAGAAATCAAGTTAAATGTCTATTTACAAAGTAATTATGCATTTTGATCTTCTGTCTGAATGAGGAGTAGTGATGTCGGTCAAAAGTCAGAGACAGTCAGAGAATGAGTTATTAGAATGAACTGTATTGTTTTTAATCCTAGCAGACAGTAAATAACTGCCACTGGCATCTGCATTCCTCTCACTTCTTCAAAACATTTCTCTGTCTGTACTAAACGTTCTTAAACACTCCTGAACCCTCTCTTGACTTTTAATAACCCTCTGACATCACTAGAACCACCCCCTGTTGGTTGTTTCAACCAATCAGGAAGTACCAAGTGACCGGAAGTGGGGACTCTTTAAAAAGTCAACACTTCCTGGAACTAGTCTGTCTTCTCAAGCCTTCTGAAGTCTTCTCGACTCTTCAGTCTTTGACCGGAGTCTTCTTGGGTCTTCCATGGAGTCTTCTGGAAGTATTCCACTTCTGAGTGGGATCTCTGATGGAATCACAGCGCCTTGCTGTGAACTCACCCAGGCGTAACGCCTACAACCTCGAAGGGAGCTAGTTTTGTTTACCGGAGTAAACCACACGACTTCTGACAATGACCAGCCGCTTTAACCGGAGACGCTGGAAAGGTAGCGTTGAAATGGACCCGGTACCGGAGCTGATTCATCTTCTGCGAATGTAACGAGTCGTCGCGCGCTAAGTGTACCGGAGGTTTGAGCTAGTGTTGAAAGAAGCGTGCTAATTCTGGTCAACAAATACCTACGTCTTTCCTTCATCCATCTTCCTCTAAATAACTCCTCTTGTAAATCTTTCCACTAGTAAATCAATCTAGATGCCTTCAGAAATGTCCTGTTGTCTTATTAGTAAAGCGTGCCAAGTTTTGTTAATCAGAACCAGATCAGCGAATCAAGTGTACAATGTTTTGATGTTAAATTTTGATTCTGTTAAATAAATGACCGTATTTATTCTGATGGGTCAAAGAAAAATAACGTCTCCTGTCACTGATTAAACAATCCTCACAGTTATCTCGGTCACATGGCATTAATTTAACTCGAAAAAGAAAGAACTCGTTGTAAATAATTAATTAGTAGTGAAGGTACAGCAAAGCTGTCCGTTGACATACTACATAGGTGTACATCCAATGACTGAATAAAATATGATCAGTCGGTCGAAGCAGATGTCCGCTTGTCCTGAGCCTGGTTCTACTAAAGGTTTCTTACTCGTGAGGGAGTTTTTCCTTGTCGCCTTCATGATCGTTCAAGATGAGAGTTCTGTGATAGAGTTAAATTCAAATCAGTCTGCTCCTCAGATAAATAATGTTTAATTATTATTTTTATATATGAATGTTTCTGTTCAGTGCCCTCAGACGACTTCTGTTGTGACTTGGAGCTTTATAAATAAAATAATTTAATTGGTTCTTGAGTTATTTTGGGACCGACCGACCAACAGACAGACAGACAGAGGCAAAACATAGTTCACTGTCACTTCATCGTTCACTTTTGTCAGCAGAAGATAAAAGAAACAACTAATGTAAACCAACAGGTGTACCTCTGAACGTCTTTTGTTGGAGCTGTGACAGCGATCTGTGGCCCCAAAACAAAAGCAGCTGGTGCACCCTTTTGGGTTGGTTGGATCCAAGTGAAACGTACCGATTCTGCACTGATCACATCGAGAACCCTGGACGTTATCCTGCAGGTGGAGAGGACACACAGTGAGGTGAGGCATACAAACAGGTGGAGGTGTTCACATCGGTGTGTGTGTGTATGTATATAGGTGTGTGTGTGCGTGCGTGCATGTGTGTGTACTTCATTAACCTTGCAGAGACACCGTCCTGTGTAAGAATCACACACTCCCTCCTCTGTTCCCGCCTCATTACAGTCACATGGCCTACAGTTAGGGTAACCGTAGAAACCAGGGGCACAGTGGTCACATTGGCGACCAACAACGTTGTTCTTACATCTGGGAAAAATAGTTATCTGTTAATGATTCAGCAAAAAGCCTGATCAAATAATGTGTAAGAATAAAATCACAGCAGGCCGATCAATAATAATATTTTACCCTGTCCATCAGACTGTAAACTCCCTGAATGGTCATGATTTAAATTACAGAGGGGAAAGAGAGAGTCTGATCCTTCCAAGTAAAATGTTATTTTATTTTGTATAGGCTTCGCCCTTTAAGTCTGTCGCTAGTGGGTTTATCCCCGCGCGCAGCGCAGCAGGGAAAACTTTAGTCCACGCCCGCCTTCTGTGTGGGCCCCACCCCCGGTCAGTGTAAATCCCTGAGACCGGGGTTCAGCTCTCCTTTATTTTCAGTCAACAAGCAGCCTAAAAAAACCTTAAAGAGCAGAAGATGATGACCACCGGAGTGATTCGCCTTTGCTCAGTCTGTAGGCCGGGATACATCCTCAGCTCCGACCCGCATGCCATGCCATCTGCGAGGGCTGCCTCGGAGCAGAACACGCAGATCAAGCTCTGGCACCACAAGCTTCCTGCCCCTCCTACAAGCTTCTCCTGCTCAAAGACAAACAATGCCAGGTGGCCATCTTTTTTTCAGGCGAGGAATCTTCCCAGCTTCTAAAGAGCTACCCGCTGGACAAGGTCCTCAATTTTCCCGACGCAAGGCAAGATTCGGACATTTCTGCCTCCGACAAGGAGACAGTCAGCAGCTTTGTGCTCCCCTCCCAGACAACAGGGCTGGAGATGGAGCTGCCGCCGACAGGTGGTTTCTCGGGCATCCCAATGTCAGCAACTACCTCACTCCCGACGATTGGCGTGCTCATCTATGCTCTGCCTGACATTATTCAGAAGGTGGCGAACACCAAGGACCTGACTGTGCCAGAGCCGTCAGCTCCCATAACTCCAGATGACTTGACAGGAAAGTTTACCGCCCACACTCCAGCCACAGAGACCCAGTCTGGCTTCGGTGTCAGCATATCTGTTGGGAGCAGCCATCGACCCGCTGAAGCTGAAAGCACCGGTCTCCACCTACACGCCCATCACGAAGGTAGAGGGGCCCACTGATAAAGGTTTTCCACCTGTTCCTCCTCTGGAACCCAGCCAGATGGCTGTTTTCAGGGTTAGAGAGGCTCGGCATGTCAGGCGACGTCTCGTCCTGTCCCTCCATCCTCCGGTGACCAACTCACTGCCAAACTCACTGACAGAATACATCTGTGTGCGTCTCAGGCAGCTGTAGCGACCAACAACATGGCTATGCTAGCGTTTAGCATTTCCAAAGGTACTAAAGAGCTGAACCTCCCGCCAGAAGAGCAGGACGCGCTTTGCAACACTGTAGACACCATTTTAAATGTATGCACAGCTCAGGCCATCTGTGCTGCCCACGTCATGACATGGACGACGGTGCTGCAGCGCCAAATGTGGCTTCGCCTCTCTTCATCCATTCCAGAGGAGATAAAAAGAAAAATGCTGGAGGGACCCATCAGTCTGGACAGATTGTTCAGCTCCCACTTCCAGTTGGTGCTGGATCAGCTGCAATAATTCTCAGATGCCCTGGAGCAGGTCCGAAGGCATGTGGTTCAACCTCTTTTGGATCCCCCCACCCTCCCTGAGCACCTGGCCGATGGCAGGAGCACCGACATCAGCGACAGCTTCAAAGACTCTCCATGGCCGCAGCTGCATCTTCCTGGGCCCAAGTCCACGAGAGGACATTTGCTGGTACAGAGATGACCAGATTGCGTGCCTAATGAGAGAGCCACAATACCTAAACAAAAGGTCTGTCCAGTTGGAAAATAATGTGTGGAATTTTTTGGAAAAACATTTCCGTCACTGGGTTTGATAACTCTCTGAAATTAGAAATTAAAATTATTTGCGATTTTTATTTTGGGGGTGCACGACATTGGATGGTGAGGTTTAATGTGAACATATTTCTCCTATTGAGATGTTTTTGAGAACTGCCTTATTTTAATTAAATGTTATGCTGTTCTTTGGTATGATGTCCACCCTGTTACATCCTGTCCCCACTGTTTCTCCTTTGTCTGTTACCTGTGTTTTTTTTTTATCAAAACAACATGGATTTTGCTTTGTTTTGTGAATACTGACAGTGAATAAATTGAATAAATCAATCAAAAAAATTGGAGCAAAGCTTAATTGAAATGATGTTTTGTTCTTAAAGGGATGGGTTGAAATTAAATTGTTACTTCATAAGCGCAAGCTTCTTCTCAAGATAATGTTAGTTTATGAATACTGTATTTAAAAATGCATTTAAAAGGCAAAGTTAGGGATGGGTCAGCTTTTGGAAAGTGTAAACCGTAAATAATTAAACTTTCAAAACACTAACTAATTCCAGATGAGCATGTCCTGTAACAGGGTGGACATTTTATCCTTGTCTTGTGCAAAGAAATTGATACAAACTAGAACAGCATGATATCCTGAGCTTAACCAACACCATTTCCTTATAGTCTACCAAGCCCTTCATCAGATTAAATAATAAAATCAAGAAAGAAAAAAAAAAAAAAAACTTTTTTTTTTTAAGTTACCATGGTCAAATGACACTGAATAGTAGGAATGACCCATATATAAGCAGATATCTGTGTGATTGTGGTTCCAGACAGACTCAGTGAGGCATAGACTCATCCTGCTTTGCCTTTAACCCACTAGTGACAGCCTTAAAGGGCAAAGCCTATACGAAATACAGGTCCTTCTCAAAAAATTTGCATATTGTGATAAAGGTCATTATTTTCCATAATGCAATGATAAAAATGAAACTTTCATATATTTCAGATTCATTGCACACCAACTGAAATATTTCAGGTCTTTAATTGTTTTAATACTGATGATTATGGCATACAGCTCATGAAAACCCAAAATGCCTGTCCCAAAAAATGAGCATATCATGAAAAGGTTCTCTAAACAAGCTATTAACCTAACCATCTGAATCAACGACGTAACTCTAAACACCTGCAAAAGATTCCTGAGGCTTTTAAAAACTCCCAGCCTTGTTCATTACTCAAAACCGCAATCATGGGTAAGACTGCCGACCTGACTGCTGTCCAGAAGGCCATCATTGACACCCTCAAGCAAGAGGGTAAGACACAGAATGAAATTGCTGAACGAATAGGCTGTTCCCAGAGTGCTGCATCAAGGCACCTCAGTGGGAAGTCTGTGGGAAGGGAAAAGTGTGGCAGAAAATGCTGCACAACGAGAAGAGGTGACCGGACCCTGAGGAGGATTGTGGAGAAGGGCCGATTTCAGACCTTGGGGGACCTGCGGAAGCAGTGGACTGAGTCTGGAGTAGAAACATCCAGAGCCACCGTGCACAGGCGTGTGCAGGAAATGGGCTACAGGTGCCGCATTCCCCAGGTCAAGACACTTTTGTACCAGAAACAGCGGCAGAAGCGCCTGACCTGGGCTACAGAGAAGCAGCACTGGACTGTTGCTCAGTGGTCCAAAGTACTTTTTTCAGATGAAAGCAAATTTTGCATGTCTTTCGGAAATCAAGGTGCCAGAGTCTGGAGGAAGACTGGAGAGAAGGAAATGTCAAAATGCCAGAAGTCCAGTGTGAAGCACCCACAGTCAGTGATGGTCTGGGGTGCCATGTCATCTGCTGGTGTTGGTCCACTGTGTTTTATCAAGGGCAGGGTCAATGCAGCTAGCTATCAGGAGATTTTGGAGCACTTCATGCTTCCATCTGCTGAAAATCTTTATAGAGATGAATATTTCATTTTTCAGCACAACCTGGCACCTGCTCACAGTGCCAAAACCACTGGTAAATGGTTTACTGACCATGGTATTACTGTGCTCAATTGGCCTGCCAACTCTCCTGACCTGAACCCCATAGAGAACCTGTGGGATATTGTGAAGAGAAAGTTGAGAGACGCAAGACCCAACACTCTGGATGAGCTTAAGGCCGCTATCGAAGCATCCTGGGCCTCCATAACACCTCAGCAGTGCCACAGGCTGATTGCCTCCATGCCACGCCGCATTGAAGCTGTCATTCATGCAAAAGGATTCCCGACCAAGTATTGAGTGCATAACTGAACATGATTATTTGAAGGTTGGCGTTTTTTGTATTAAAAACGCTTGTCTTTCATTGGTGGGATGAAATATGCTAATTTTTTGGGACAGGCATTTTGGGTTTTCATGAGCTGTATGCCATAATCATCAGTATTAAAACAATTAAAGACCTGAAATATTTCAGTTGGTGTGCAATGAATCTGAAATATATGAAGGTTTCATTTTTATCATTACATTATGGAAAATAATGACCTTTATCACAATATGATAATTTTTTGAAAAGGACCTGTAGGACATTAGTTACATACTGTAACCCCAGATTCTATGAGTATAGACATAGCCCTTTAAGATCTGGGCCTCACTGGCTCCTGAATGGCTGAAGAAAAGAACACTATTTTGGGAGCCAAACCCCAGTTTCATGGGCAATTTATACTGACCAGGGTTGGGGCCCACACAGCAGGTGAGCAAGGACAAAAGTTTTCACTGCTGCACTGTGCGCGCGGGAACAATTCCACTAGCGACAGCCTTAATGGGCTACGTCTATAATCATAGAATTTGGGGTTACAGTACATAACCAACAATCAACTCCAAAAACGTAAAAACAACAGGCTGGAAGTGGCCGGGTGTGTGTGTGTGTGTGTGTTTGTGGGGGGGTGGTGGTGGTGGTAGGGGGGGGGGGGGGGGGGGGGGTGGAATGTCTAAATTCTATATTATTAGTTATGTGATAAGTTAAACTAGATTTTTCATATTTAAACATGTATGAACCTGATATAATGGTTTCAGACCCCCCTAAAGTGGACCGCACTAACTCAGAAAATTGTTATTCCATGAACGTCCCTCCACTGTCACATTAGTGCTAGCAGTTTGGTTTCAACTAAACTTCCTTTAACTTGTGTTTCATTGGTCAATTACTGTCCAGTTAATGACTGTCCTCTGTGGTCAGAAACACAACATATTCATCCTTCCATCCATCCAGCCATCTGTCCATTCATTCAGTCATGCATCCATCTATAAACTTAACTTTTACGTATACATTTAGCTAAACCAAAATTCATAATGAAACTAACCCATTTGAAATTGGAAAAAAATAAACGTGAATAAGAGTGGTTTTCTCATGGTAACTACAGCTGACAATTTGTTTTATGGTTGCTTCCTTTGTGTTGAAGTACCTGCACTGTCCATTGAACGTGTCACAGCTGACATCAGAGGAGATCACTCCAGTCCAGGAGCAGTTGCAGACCTCACAGCCCACTACTGGGTGGCAGCCGAATGTCTGAGGCTCACACTGAGTGCACTCAGGGAGCAGCGTCCTCGGAGGACAGATACAATCCCCAGTAATGGGCTCACATAACCTTGAACCACAGTTACACACTACACACAGGATCACAGAAAGGAAGAAAGAAAACACTGGTTACAAGAATCATAAAAGCAACTGTTGCTTAGAGTGTCAGAAAAAAATGTTAGTATGTAGACAATCAAATATGACACAAAGCTTTTATATACAACAACTTAATCTAGTTGTACAAAACCCAACATCCATCCATGAATAGGCTTTACCCGCTTTCTCGTCTCTGGGTCATGGAGAGCTGGTGTCTATCTCCAACAGTCTTGAGGCAGGGGACAACCATGACAGGTGTCCAGTCCACCACAGTCAGATAGAGATAATCATTCATACTCTCTCTCTCTCTCAACTAGGGACAATTTAGAGTTTCCAATCAGTGTAACATGCATGGTTTTGGTCTGTGGGAGGAAACTGGAGTAACCGGATGAAATGCACCCAGAAAGACCTCTGGCAGGAGGTGATCCTGTGACTTTCTTGCTGAAAGGTGACAGCTTCAACCACTTCTCCACTGTGCTGCCTGCCTATAAAACTCACAGTTCCATGAAAAAGTTTTCACCTCCTGAACTATCCCACATTTTGTCTTGTTCAACCACAAATCAGAGGATTTCACTGAGATTTTGACGGACTAAAACAAAGCAGAGCTTAACTGTGAGAAGAAATAAGAGGTTTTTTTTTACAAATAAAAATCAGAAAAGTGTGGCATGCATTAGTATTCACCCCCTTTACTTTGATCCCTGAACTAAATTCAAAAGCAACCGATTGCCTTCAAAAGTAAACAGAGTCCACCTGTGTGAGATTTAATCTTTGTATAAAACCAGCTGTTGTGTGAGCCTCAGAGGTTAGTTCCAGACCATTTTTGATCCAACAGCATCACGAAGCCCAAGGAACACAGCAGACAGGTCAAGGACATGGTTGTTGAGAAGTTTAAAGCAGAGTAAGGTTATAAAACAATCTACAAGCTTCACAGAGCTGCTGTTCAGTTCTTTATCTGAAAATGGAAAGAGAACGGTCCATCTGTAAATCTACCATGAGATGATCGATTTTACAGATTTTAGTTGATTTTATCTTTGATTTTAGTTGCACTCTGTAGCACTTTGAGATTTTTGTTAATGAAAAGTGCGTTACAAATTAAATTAATTATTATTATGATTGTCCACCTGGACTGACAGACCGAGAAAGGAAGCATTAATCTGAGAAGCAGCACATGGTAACTCTGGAGGTGCTGTAGAAATCCTAAACTCAGATGGGACAATCTGTCCACAGGACAACTACAGGGAAGGTCGCGTGTTGGCATGATCACGACTGACTGATTTTAATCTGGAGGCAGGGGTGGGGGTGTACAAGAGAGATGGCTCGTAGCCCTTCAGTGACTCTGTGGTGAACAAACCTAGAGATTCCATTCTCCCAAATATCAGTGCAGTCAATGTTACCATACCATTTTATTTATAGAGCACTTAAAACAGTGACAAGGCCAACCAAAGTGCTGTACAGACAGAACAACAGGTAACACACAAAGTAAAATACAAAATGAGGTAAATCAGAATATAGACATAAAAACGATGCAGATAATGACGACAAACCAGTGTGGAGCATACAGGATCAAAACACAGATCATCTGGTGTTGAAAGCTACTGAATAGTAGTGAGTTTTTAAACAGGACTTGAAAACCGAGAGGGAGGGGGCCTGTCTGACAAGCAGAGGTAACTCGTTCCAAAGTCTTGGTCCTGCTACAGAGAAGGCCCTGTCACCTCTGCGCTTAAGACGAGTTCCTGGAACTGTGAGGAGCAACTGGTCCGCTGACCTCAGGGAATATGGTGGGACATACGGTTGTAGCAGATCAGAGAGATAAGGTGGGGGGCGAAACTGTTCAGCGATTTGTAGACATACATGAGTATTTTGAACTGGATTCGAAAGTGAACCGGTAACCAGTGCAGGGAGGCCAAAACTGGTGTAATGTGCTCTCTTTTGCCTGTACTGGTTAAAAATCGGGCTGCTGCATTCTGGACCAGTTGTAGTCGTGCTATGGAGGTCTGACTGATACCAAACAGGAGCGAATTGCAGTAATCAAGCCTAGATGTAATTATGCATGTATTACTGTCTCCAGGTTATTTTGGGACAATATGGGCTTCAGTTTAGACAGCCACCTCAGTTGGAAGAAACATGATTTAACAATCATGTTTACATGATTGTTAAATTTCAGGGAAGGGTCCATTATCACGCCCAGATTAGTGAGCGAAGAGGTCGA
>NC_056508.1:771126-774770 GCF_014905685.2 Nematolebias whitei | reverse complement strand
TAAATTTGACAGTCATCAGCGTAGAAGTGGAAGGGCATGTTGTGTTTCCGGAAAATAGCACCAAGCGACAGCAGGTATAAAGAGAATAGGAGGGGACCCAGGATGGACCCCTGCGGAACCCTCCATTTAAGCTCTGCCGCTGCAGAACTAAAATCCTTGATGGAGACACAAAAGGACCTGTCAGTGAGGTAAGATCTGAACCAATTGAGGGCTGACCCTGTGATGCCCACCCACTGCTCTAACCTAGCAATGAGGATCTCATGGTCAATGGTGTCAAAGGCGGCTGTGAGGTCCAACAGAACAAGCAGCACAGAATCACCGGTATCAGTGGTTAAGAAAATGTCATTAAAGACCTTCAGCAGGGCAGTTTCAGTGCTGTGGAGAGGTTTAAAGCCAGATTGGAATAGCCAGATTGGAATAGCTCTAAGATGGCGTGACCCTCCAGAAAGCACTTCAACTGGGACTCGACTATTTTCTCCAGTACTTTAGAAACAAATGGGAGTTTGGAGACAGGCCAGAAATTGGACACGACTGAGGGGTCAAGGTTTGTTTTTTTCAGGAGAGGCTAGACAGCAGCATGTTTAAAGGTTTTTGGCACCACACCAGTGGATAAACTACTGTTTACTATGGCAAGAATGGACGGACCTAGAGTAGGAAAAACCTCCTTTAGTAGTCGAGGGGGGACCACATCAAAGGGGTAACCAGAAGGTTTCAAGCTGCACATGACCTGCTCTAGAGAAGATAGAGTGATAGGTTCAAAATGTCTGACCAGTGTCTGACGTCTAATCTCTTCTCAGCTTGTACAGATCACTTAAGTCCCTTTTCCATAGTGACGGCTTGGATCAGTTCAACTCGGCTCAGTTCGGCTCATTTCGGTACACGTAGCTTTTCCATATACTTCAGGACCGGTTCTGTAGGCTGGGTCCAGAATCCAAAACGCCTTGCCAGCTGGTGGCAGTAGTGCTCCATTAAGCTATTTACCAGCCACTACTAAACATATTAAGAAGAAGACCCTGAAAAGATGCACAACCAAAATGGAGGATCTCATTGTTTTATTGAACATTATGCTCAATCTGTGGCTTTTTGTCAAACGTCAAAGAGAATAGACCCAGAAAAGGCTGCGGGCAGCCAAGCAAAAGGTTCTGGAGGAGAGTGTGGGAAAAAGATTAAAAGATGTAAAGATTAGACGAGTGACAGTAAGCTAAAGCTAATGTGCTATAAATAGTGGGAGCCTAGCGTAAAAGTATGTAAATGGTGATTAAATGCGGTTTAGTAATACCATATTTTTTGGTCTATAAATCACAGTTTTTTGCATAATTTACATGTCCTGGAACTTATAGGCTGAAGCAACATATTTATGGATTTTTTTCCCATATTTATAAACCAATTTTTGGCTGAGATTAGACCGTTTTCATTCATTCGTTCTGACTGAAAAATGGTCCATGCATTTGTCACGTCTAGACTGGACTATTGCAATGGTTTATTATCTGGGTGTCCAAATACTTCTTTAAAACGTCTTCAGTTGATCCAAAATGCTGCTGCTAGAGTCTTAAGCGGAGTTAGTAGGCGAGATCATATTTCTCCAGTTTTAGTTTCTTTCCATTGGCTCCCCGTCAAGTCCAGAATAGATTTCAAAATCTTACTTCTAACCTACAAAGCTCTCAACAACCTAGCTCCATCTTATATTATAGATCTTATTGTTCCATATTTTCCTAACAGAGCGCTTTGCTCTCAGACTGCAGGTTTACTTGTGGTTCCTAGAATTTACAAAAACAGAATGGGAGGCAGATCTTTTAGTTCTCAGGCTCCTCTCTTGTGGAACCAACTTCCAATCTCTGTCCATGAGGCTGACACATGATCCAGTTTTAAAACTGGGATTAAGACTTTCCTTTTTGATAAATCCTATATTTAGGGTCAGCTTGGGTTTCCTGAGCTGTCCCTTAGTTATGCTGCTATAGGACAAACTGACCACAATTTTCACTCTACTACTGTCTTTACTTACTCTGCTCAACCTGTTTTGTATTTGTAATAATTTTTTCTATCCTTAACGTGTGTTTTATTGTCTTTCAGATACACCTGGACCTATACCTGGACCTACACCTGGACCTGGACCTATACCTGAACCTACCATTCTGTATTCGTCTGTCTCTCCTTCCTGTCCTCTCAACCAGCTGGTCAAAGCAGATGGCCGCTTGTCCTGAGCTGGTTCTGCTGGAGGTTTCTTCCTTTTAAAAGGGAGTTTTTCTTTCCACTGTCTCCCCTGTGCTTGCTCAGGATGGGAGACTGCATCGAAGCCAAGATTCATCTTGCCTGCTGGATTCTTTAGAAAGAGAACTTTACTAATTGGCTTTTATGTGAATGTTTCTGTAAAGTGCCCTGAGACAACTTTGTTGTGATTTGGCGCTATATAAATAAACTGAATTGAATTGAAAAAAAAATTGAGCAGTACCACTTTCAGCCACTTGATGGCAGCAGAGTAGTAGTACCAGTAAGGCATGCCATTGTAACATGTAATAGGTAAATTCAATTCAATTCAATTCAATTCAAAAATACTTTATTAATCCCAGAGGGAAATTAAATGTTGTTGTAGCTCATTTTCCTTGTTTCATAAAAGAGTTGTTCTAGATGTTGATGGTTGTGGGCGGGAAGGATCTCTGTGATGGTCCGTACAAGCGGCCTGCCTCATTATAACCACTTTCTTTCTGCGCGCGGCTTGAGGCAAATTAAACAGCTGCACCGCCCCGGCGAAATGCAGCTAATTTGACCATTAAAGTGCATTTATTAAGCAAACGTTACACTGAGATACACCTTTGCTATAATTATGAGCAAACAAACAATTGTTTAGGTGTTTATCTTGTTAAATTTGCACAGAGACTTGTCGCGTACACGCGTTTATTTCTGCGTATTGGCTTTTGAAATACAGCTGATCTGACCATCAAAGTGCATTGATTAAGCAAACGTTAGACTGAAACACATATTTAATATAATTTTGAGCGAACAAATAATTGTTTTTAAGTGTTAATCTTGTTAAATTCCTGATAAAGTCCATCCGTGCACGCTACCGCGGCCTCCATTTGGCAGCCCATCGATTTTTGGCACAACACCAGTCCACATTCTGGGTTCGGCCCACATTTCCAGGTTGTCAGCAGTGATGCATAATAGATACGACATATGCAGCAAAGTGACATATTTATGGATTTTTCCATTTTATTAGACAAATACGGACTGATGCGACTTATAGGGCAGAGAGACGTGTACAGCAGAAACTACGGTACATGCTGTGTGTGTGTTTCAGATGATTCTCCAGCTAAATAATCTCAGCAGACCTAATCTGTTTACGTCCAGCTCTGGAGCGACAGTGTGCCATTAAAGATGAAAGTGGCTGTTACCTTCCATCCATGCATCATTTCAGTATAGATGTTGACAATAAAGAAGTATTAAAAATATCTTGACTTTTGTTATGACACTTTATTTAACAAACACTGTAGATGGAAAATCTGGAGTTAGCTCATAACCATGACTTAAACTTGATACAGATTTCATATACAGAGTGAGAATTTATTTTGAAGTTCCTGGTAAATTAAATAGAATACAGATTATTAAAATGATCAAATTAAACTATATATATATATATATATATATAT
>NC_056508.1:766657-771116 GCF_014905685.2 Nematolebias whitei | reverse complement strand
TATATATATATATATATATATATATATATATATATATATATATATATCCTGCTAATGAACTTTTAATGAATTTTAGTTCACCATTAAAAGTGAAAGTTCTGCGATAAGAGTTAAACTCAAAGCAGTCTGCTCCTCAAATAAATAATGTTAAATCATTATTTTTAAATATGAATGTTTCTGTTAACTTATTTTATATATGAATATTTCTGTTCAGTGCCCTGAGACGACTTCTGTTGTGACTTGGCGCTATAGAAATAAACGGAATTGAATTAAATCTCTGAACCAGATTCTACATAAACATCTATATTTAAAATGTTATAGGTTTTCTTCATCATTTGATGTACAGTATTTGCACTCATTGTGTCTATTTTTATTGTTCAATTTAGATATGTGGTTTTGTTCCTTGTATACAGATTATTTTATTTTAGTTTTGATTTAAAGTTTAATGCTTGTTTTGTGATTTGTTCATCTGTGGGTTAGAATAAAGTTGAACCAAAGGCTGCGTCTCTTCTTTAAACATGTTAGAGGGAAATATTCCAGAGAGATCCAATAATTTTGTGTCTTTTTATGATTTTTCAGCTGAGTTAACTTTTATTAACAGATTATTTAATAAAGTCATTAAAGTGAAAACAGGATTTCATGATTTATTTATTTTTAATCTTCACTGATTAAAAAATATATATATATTTTTTTATATATAAAATGTTTTTAAAAATCGTTTCCACCCTCCGTCCCAGACCTGTCCCAGTCCGCCCGTCTGCCGGGATTGGGGTTCGGCCTTCATGAACACTCGATGCCGGGGTCCGGGCAACGGTCTTCTGTGAGTCAGCAGCACGTATGATCCTACGGGGTAACCAACGGAGCTCAGAGCCCACAGAGCACACAAGGCCAGGGCCCAGAGCCCAAGCCCAGAGTCGGCAGCATGGAGGATCTTCCACGGTGACCAGCAGAGCTCGGAGCAGGGGAGATGACGCCCTGCACGGCATGAGGGGGCTCCAAGGCTCCGGTGGAGAGGACCGGGGAGAGTTGAGGGCCGTGGAGAGTTGAGGGCTGGGGAGAGTCAAGGACCGGGGAGAGTCAGGGACTGGCGGACCTCCATCTACAAAGTAGATTGCTCTGAATTTTGTCGTCAGCCACCAAGCACAAAAAACGCCTGCACTTCAGCATTAGACCACGGTGTTGTCAATATTGTTTTTAAAATCTTACAAATAGGTCCAGTTGCTCCACCAAGTTATTATTATTGCAAATGGTGGATCGGGTTGTTGCTCAAACAACTAGTGACTCCATCCCCTGACTAATAAGTGACCGGCAGTGCTCTGACGTCACGTTTAAAGGCCAGAATGGTACGCTTGGAACCAGAGCAAAGTTGCTTCTGAAAAGGGGGTGGTTCCACAAATAAATGCTAGTGGAAAAGCCTTGGAACTGTGAAGAGCCAAGTCGAACCGTGCCGTACAGGTGCTAGTGGAAAAGAGGCATATCACTGTGCATCACCCTGAACTTACCATTCCCAATATGAAACGTGGTGGTAGCATTCTACTATGGGGATGTGTTTCTTCAGCAGGAACTGAGAATCAGGTGAGAGTTGATGGAAATAAAGATGGAGCTATAAAAAAAGAAAGGCTGTAAATGACTTGAGACTGGGGCAGAGGTTCACCTTCCAGCAGAACAAAGACCCCAAACACTCATTCTGTTGTTCTAGAATTGCGCCGCTCAAGGTGGCTGCATGTTGGAGCAGCTCTGTTACTTTCATTCTGAGATTTTCCTTTTGGAAACTGTAAATCCTCTTTTTCTGGATGTAAATCACATTTTTTGGATGATTGTTTCCTCTGGTATCAGATGCTGTGCAGCTGGAAGGATTTTTACTGAAACTTTTTTAGTTTTGGACATTTGTTATGATGCGTAACCATGGCAACAAGACAGTTTCTACAGCCAACAGCAGCTGATTAACATCTCAAAAGCTCAAATAATGCACCCTGGCTGACAGGGAGAGGCTTCAGAGAGTAGTCAAGACAGCACAAAAGATAACTGGCTGCCCTGTCCCCTCCCTGATGGACATTTACACATCACGCTGCCTCAACAGAGCAGAAAACATAATCAAGGACTGTTTACACCTGGGTTTTGAACTGTTTGACTTGTTACCTTCAGGGAAGCGCTACAGGTGCATCAGAACAAGAACAAACAGATTCAAGAACAGTTTTTTCCCGAAAGCCATCAGCACACTGAACTCACACATGCACTGATTTAATCATCTAACCTCCCAAACCCCTGGACTTCTACTGTGCAATACTACTGACATTTCATACTCTCAGTCACCTTAACTTCCTCACTAATATCCATAATGTGCAATATAATTGTGAAATACTTGTATTTATTTACTTTCATTATTATATCTATATTGCGTTACATTTTTTATATTTTTAGTGTGTGTTTAATGTGTGTTTTCTTAAGGCGTGTTTTTGCACTGGAGAAGGAGTGGCTCATAATTTCATTGTACTGTGTATAATGACAATAAAGGCATTCTGATTCTGATAATATCTCATCTACTGCCCCAAATCTCAAATGAGTTGAAAGGATGTTCTGTGGACGCATTCTCATCTACCTGCCAGCTGTGCTCGAGTGCCTGAAAACTGAAATCCTGGAACTAACAGGAAACACGGCTCATGACAGCGGAAGGACAGGATCATCCCTCGGCACCTACAGTTGGCTGTCAGCAGCGATGAGGAGCTCAGCAGACTGCTGGGAGGAGTGGCCATCACTCTGGGAGGAGTTCTGCCCGGCATTCAGGTGGTCCTACAACCCGGAGGAACTGAGAGGCCAGCCGAGTCTGGGTAGACGGATCGGACGGCATCTGCAGCCAGTTTCTTAGGATCCACTGTGGGATGGACCTTTACAAGAGATCCTTCCTGCCTACAGCCATGAGTATCTATAACATCTCTTAATGAAATGAGGATAACGAGTTCCAACAACAAATAATTTCCCTTTGGGATTAAAAAAGTATTTTTGAATTTAATTGAATTCAGCTCTACAATGGAGTGGGTCTGATCAAAGCTTATTAATGTGTTAAAATGGTCCAGTCAGAGTCCAGACCTGAATCCAACTGAGGTTCTGTGGGAAGACTGTTGTTGGGGACACCCTAGTATAAGGCAGCACCTATTATTATCCACCCGACTTGGGGTTTCTTAACTTTATATTTTATCCATCCATCCATCCATCTATTTTCTTCCTTTTATCCGGGGTCGGATCGTGGGGGTATAGCTTAAGTAGGGAGGCCCAGACTTCCCTCTCCCCTACCACTTGGGCCAACTCCTCTGGGGGAATCCCAAGGCGTTCCCAGGCTAGCCGAGAAACATAGTCCCTCCAGCATGTCCTGGGTCTTTTTCTGGGTCTCCTCCCGGTGGGAAGTGCCCGTAACACCTCACCAGGAAGGCATCCAGGAGGCCTCTTAACCAGATGCCCGAGCCACCTCAACTGGCTCCTCTCAATGTGGAGAAGCAGCGGCTCTACTCTGAGTCTCTCCCGGATGACCGAGCATTTCACACTATCTCAAAAGGAGAGCCCAGACACCCTGTGGAGAAAACTCATTTTGTCCGCCTATATGTGTGATCTCGTTCTTTCGGTCACAACCCAAAACTCATGACCATAGATGAGGGTAGGAATGTAGATCGACCGATAAATTGAGAGCTTTGCCTTTTGACTCAGCTCTGGGGGTTGTTGTTTCAGGGACACATTGGTTCAAACTTTTATTGTGCTTCATCTTGTGACTCTCAGCATATTCTATTGATTGGAAAAAGTTAGATGTGTTCCCAATGCTAGTTAGAACAACTCCCCATCACATTTTGCAGCACACTGAAACCTGCAGCTTATCTTGACCACGACAGACCGGTACAGCGTCCGCCTCACTGCCAACGCCACACCTATCCGCCTATCTGATCAAGATGGCCGCGCTCAGAGCAGTTGCAGCTTCACAGGCTCCCGGTACCATCCCAGTTTTTAGAAGTTTTGATATTGACTCTGTGCCTGACTCCGCGCGATTTATGCGTGTGAACTATAGCCGAACCGAACTGATGAGAATAGGAGCGGATTTGAAACGAAATATAGCAGAAATCAGCAACAAACACAAAGCTACGCTCGGCAGAATGCAGATCTTAAAGTCATCTACCTGGAAGCTGCAGCAGAGGCGTTCCAGCGGGCAGAAGAGGAAGCGCTGCTCCCGGCTTAAGAGGAGAGGATGCCGGGCGGGGGTTATGGTGAGGCTACGAGCTAACGCTAAAGCCGGTAAACTCCCCATGCCGTCTCTCTTTCTGTCGAATGTCCGCTCGTTGGACAACAAGGTGGATTTACTTCGTCTGAGAGCGGGCGCCTCAGAAGAGATGAAGAAGTGTGCGGTGCTTTGCCTCACGGAAACGTGGATTACAAGTGAAACGCCGGACTCAGTCTTCCAGCTGGATGACAGACTTTT
>NC_056508.1:757539-766557 GCF_014905685.2 Nematolebias whitei | reverse complement strand
CTGTTGTAAATAGCTCATGCTCGAAGGCTTTGGAGCAAATAACAGTGAAATGTCGGCCACATTATCTACCCCGAGAGTTCACAGTGACTTTTATCACAGTTGTTTACATTCCTCCGGACGCTAATGCTAATGAATCACTACAGGAGCTTCATGATATCATCAGCTCGCTGCAGAACAAACACCCCGAGGCTCTTTACGTTGTAGCCGGAGACTTTAACCACGTGAATCTAAAGGACTGTCTCCCAAGCTTTAATCAGCATGTGACGATTCCGACACGTGGAGACCGCACGCTGGACCGTGTTTACACGAACGTAAAAGATGCATACAAAGCCAAACCCCGCCCCCACCTAGGACTGTCAGACGACATCTCAATCTTCCTGGCTCCTGCTTACATGCCCCCGCTGAGACGCTCCAGACCGGTACAAAAGAAAGTTAAATGTTGGAGCCAGGACAGTGGACCCATACTGAGAGATTGTTTTGATCGAACAGACTGGCAGGTTTTCAGAGAAGCTGCTGAAAATGGAGGTTCGCTTGATCTTGACCAATACACATCCTCAGTACTGGGTTACATTAGTACATGTACTGACACAGTCTCCACTATCAGAAATGTTAAAAGCTACCCAAACAGAAAACCTTGGCTGAATGCAGAGGTGCGTACCCTGCTGGAAGCCAGGAACACTGCCTTCAGGTCTGGAAACTCAGAGGAGCTGAGTAGGACAAGAAAAGAGCTGGTTGCTGGTATTAAGAGGGCCAAGGCCGCATATGCAAAGAGGATCGAGGGTCAGTTCATCTCACAAGACCCTCGGAGCATGTGGAGGGGCATTAAGTGCATAACAGATTATAAAGGAAGGAGCGAACAATGCCCCAAAGACCCATCTCTGCCTGATGCCCTCAACAAGTTCTATGCACGCTTTGAAGACCCGAACAGACCACCCAGCACCAGACTCACCTCGCCACCGGATGAAGAGCATCTCAGCGTGACCTCAGCAGAAGTAAGGAGTACCTTCAGGAGGATTAATCCGCACAAAGCAACTGGCCCAGACAACATCCCCGGAAAAGTGTTGAAGGAATGTGCTGATCAGCTCTGTGAGGTGCTGGCAGACATCTTTAACACCTCACTTACCCTGGAGACAGTTCCCACCTGCCTGAAGACTGCCACCATCATCCCAGTCCCAAAAAGCTCTACAGTGACTGGTCTGAATGACTATCGGCCAGTGGCCCTCACCCCGATAGTCGCTAAATGCTTCGAAAAACTGGTCATGACTCACATCAAAACAACCATCAACATCAACGAGGACCCTCATCAGTACGCATACCGTGAGAACCGATCAACAGAGGATGCAATCTCCTCTGTGGTCCACACTGCACTCAACCACCTGGAGCAGAAAAACTCTTACGTCCGTATGCTCTTTGTGGACTTCACATCCGCCTTCAACACCATGATCCCCCAAACCCTGATGGACAAACTATCCACACTAGGACTAAGCCCCTCCATCTGCAACTGGGTACTAGACTTTTTAACAAACAGACCACAGTTAGTGAGGATCCACAACCTCTCCTCCTCCACCATAACCCTCAGCACTGGCTCTCCTCAGGGATGTGTGTTGAGCCCCCTCCTGTTTACTCTGCTCACGTATGATTGTGCAGCTACCCATCCAGGCTGTCACATTGTAAAGTTTGCAGATGATACAGCGGTGGTGGGATGCATCACAAACAATGATGAGTCCAGCTACAGGCAAGAGGTGGAACACCTGGAGAGCTGGTGCAGAGAGAATAACCTTCACATCAATGTGAAGAAGACAAAGGAGATGATTGTGGACTTCAGAAGGAACAAAAACACCTACACCCCCCTGAACATAAGAGGATCTGCGGTGGAAGTGGTCTCCAGCTACAAGTACTTGGGTGTACACATGAATGACAACCTCAGCTGGAGCAACAACACCACCAGCCTGATCAAGAAAGCTCATCAGAGACTCTACTTCCTCAGACGGCTGAGGCGAGCTGGTCTGGGAAGCTCAGTCCTCACCTCCTTCTACAGGTGTGCAGTGGAGAGCATCCTGTGCTCCAGCATCAATGTGTGGCATGGAGGCTGCACAGCTGCAGAAAGAAAAGCTTTGCAGAGAGTGGTGAAGGCTGCACAGAAATCTGTTGGAATCAGTCTCCCCACCATCACAGACATCTACACCTCCAGATGCAGGAAGAGGGCCACCTGCATCATGAAGGACCCCACCCACCCAGCACACTCACTTTTTGCCCCACTCCCCTCAGGAAGGAGGTTAAGGAGCATTAAGTGTAGAACCACTAGACTGAGGAACAGCTTCTACCCTGAGGCTGTTAGACTCATGAATCTCTAACTAGAATAATCACTGTGAAAAACCATATCATGTTGCTGCTGATCTGTTTCATGTTGCTGCTGATCTGTTTCAATGTTGATGTGTTCATGCGTGCACATCTGCTCACAGACTCATGTTCATGTTTGTGCTGATGTTCAATGTTTTATGTTATGAGTGCTTAGTGTATATTTAGTTGATGTTTTTCTTAGTTCATATCTTAGATGTCATTACTGTTTTTCTTATACATTTTATTGTTGGATGTAACTGGGACCCTGCGTACATAATTTCGCTCCACCACATGTACCACATGAGGTGCGAATGACAATAAAGAAACTCTGACTCTGACTCTGACTATTGATCTCCCGCTCCATTTCCCCCTCATTCATGAACAAGACCCTAAGATACTAAGTATCTTGATACTTAAGTATCTTACTCCTCCACTTGGGGATGGACCTCTTCCTTGAAACGGAGAGGGCGATCTACCCTTTTCCGGCTCAAGACCATGGCCTTGGATTTGGAGTAACTGATCCTCATCCTGGCCGCGTCACACTCGGCTGTGAACCGCTCCAGGGAAAGTTGTAGATCATGACCTGATGAAGCCAATAGGACCACATCATCTGCGAAAAACAGAGAAGTGGCCACCAAAACGGATCCCCTCAACACCTTGGCTACGCCTAGAAATTCTGTCAATAAAAGTTATGAACAGACTCTGTGACAAAAGGTAACCTTGGCGGAGTCCAACTCTCACCGGAAACGAGCTCAACTTGCTGCTGGCAATGCGGACCAAGCTCTGACACAGGTCATACAGGGACCCAACAGACTGTATCAATGGCCTCGTACCCCATACTCCTAGAGTACCCCCCACAGGGCTCCCCACAGTGTTCCCCACAGGGTTCCCCGAGGGACGCAGTCAAACGCTTTCTACAAGTCCACAAAGCACATGTAGACTGTTTGGGCAAACTCCCACGCACCCTCCAGGACCCTGCTGAGGGTGTAGAGCTGGTCCAATGTTCCACGACCAGGACAAAAACCGCACTGCTCCTCCTGAACCCGAGGTTCGACTATCCGACAGACCCTCCTCTCCAGAACCCCCGAATAGACCTTACCAGGGAGGCTTAAGAGCGTGATCCCCCTGTAGTTGGAACACACTCTACGGTCCCCCTTTTTGAATGGGGGACCACCACCCCGGTCTGCCAATCCAGGGGAACTGCCCCCTATGTTCACGCAATATTTAACTGTAACTGGGACCCTGTGTACATAATTTCGCTCCACCACATGTACCACATGAGGTGCGAATGACAATAAAGAAACTCTGACTCTGACTCTCTCTGACTCTGACTCTGAATATTTCAGAGTAGGGCTGTAAGATATGGCCAAAACTTTTATCACAATATATTTCTTAATTTCGTTCGATAACGATATAATTCGATATCGATATAAACAATATAAAAGCCTCAGAAAAACTACAAACTATACAAATAAATTAATGTTCACCTTTTATTAGGCCCGAGCAGCGAAGAGCTGCAAAGGCATATTGTAATCGCTCTGTTCAGGCCCGAGCTGCAATTTTTTCCGCCAAATGAATTGGCGTTTTGGGGGCCTTAACATATCCCAAAAGTCACCAAACTTGGCGGACACATCAGGACTGGTGAAAAATTACGTATTTTAAGGGCGTGGCAAAAATCGCAACAGAAATGGATCAAGAGTGCCACCTAGAAATTTTCAAAATACCCTCCACTTTAACCTTAGTTTGTCGTAGAAACATGAAATTTGGTATGCTTGTCCAATTCCCTAAGATGAACGGACAACCCTCTGGCACCAACGTTGTACGATAAACAGGAAGGTGGCCATTTTGGAATGCCGGCCCAATTTTCACACCTTTTTGGCGGTTTGCAGTCTACGCATTTGAACGAACTCCTCCTAGGGAATCCGCACAATCGGTTTCAAACTTGGCCATTTGGGTCAAAAGGCACGGGGGACGAAAAGTTATCTAAACGGTTCATTTCGGAGCATGTTGAAGGGGCGGGGCCAGACCTCAAAGTTTGACATTTTGCCATGAAAAACAAAACGTTAATAGCTCCTACAAGAAAGCTGTCTGAGACATCAAACCTTCAGTGATTGATCCACATCCAGTCCCCTGAAAGACTGAATGGTCAAATCATGACATCACTTAAGCCACGTACCCTGACAACAGGAAGTATAAAGTTTTTACGTTGAACGATCCCTATCTGACCCGTTACCTGATCAGCATGATGGTGTGTCCAGTGACCGAAGACATGTTGGTGTAACTTTCTTTCCAACACTGACAGTTTTGGGTGGAGCATGTAGGCGGTGCGGCATGGCAAAACAGACATAATGCCGTTGCCATACATTTGGCTCTAAATTCCACAGTTTTGAACCGAGGTGCATCAAAATCAGTATGATCAATCATTATCCATCCCTTGAACAGGAAGCCATGATAAGTGGCCAATAGCCTCCACAGCGCCCCCTAGAATATTTTAAAATCTCATCCCCAAGCCATTTATTGACCGATAATCCTGAAACTCTGTGAACATCTGTATCTTCTCAGGACCTATGAAAAAAATCTCTTGAAGCCCTAGTCCAAAATCCAACAGGAAGTCGGACATTTTGGGTCAAAGGGATATTTTTGGGCGTTTCTACTTACGAATTGTAACGAACTCCTCCTAGGAATTTGGAAGGACTGCCTTCAAACTTGGTTGATATGCCTTTAAGACATTGGAGAGTATTATAAACAGAAAGAACAAGTAAAAAGCCGAGGTAGGGAACTGCGTGACACAAACTTCAGCATGAATGACCAATTCCCTGCAGAAATTCTGAGTAGAAGGCGCGTCCTGTTCCCGATTAGGAAGAAAAATATAAACGAGGGCAGAAGAGCTACTGTGGCTGTGGACAAACTTTACATCAATAGTCAGCTGTTTAGAGATCCAGAGGTTACTCCCTGGCTCTATTAGTAATATAAGGTAAGTATGATTTTCAGTTGCTAATTTTACTTAAAATTTATTAGCAATAATATATATTCATATTACTTACCAGATATATATGTAATTGTTCAGCACAGCTCGGTTGGTGGGTTACACAGACAGTGGTGGTACACGGTGGCATGGCACTTAATATGGTAAGGGGGTTCTTTTTTTATTTTTTCTTCTTTCTTTTATCTTTATGGGTTTATTATCATTTCACTTTGAGCATGCATCAGGATATCATTTCACTTTCTTTTTTTGTCTCTATTTTTCTGACTCAACAATTATTAGCACACAGGCACAAAGGCTTATATATATCCATATACATACATACAAATACCTCATAAAGGAATACATCCATGATTTACCTTCAAAAACAGCACTTAGTTTATCTATAAATCATAAATAATCAATCATTAAGGATTATGTTATTGTCTGGGTGTTTTACTGTTTTTGATAATGGGTGTGGTTTAATTATATTTTCACAAGCACAAATATGGGCATCTTAAGGTTTGTCACATGGAATATTAATAGAGCTGGTAGCCAACATAAAAAATATAGAATCTTTAGCCAGATTAAAAGATTAAAGGCAGAAAACAAACTTTGTATTAAAGGCAGATGTTGTATTACTTCAAGAAATTCATAAATTACCGTCAACTGTGGATGAGCTAAAATCTCCTGAGTTTCCTGATGTATTCTCAGCCTGCTATAACTCAAGACAGAGAGGAGTAGCAATATTAATACATAAAAATGTGAACTTCACAATATTAGACAGTTATGGACCCGCAAGGTAGATATATAATATTAAAATTATCCATACTTAGTCAAAAATATTGTATTGTTAGCTTATATGGGCCAAATGTGGACGATGCCGCTTTTTTTCATGATCTCTTCTCTACTCTATCAAATCACATGGATTGCTCGCTGGTACTGGGAGGTGATCTTAACTTTGGTCTAGATAACAAAATAGACAGGCTGAATGCAGTAGGAGCTCAACGCAGTTGGCAATCCATAAATGTAGTTAAACAGTACATGAGTGATTAAGGACTCTGCGATGCATGGTGGTCTCTTCACCCTAATAGTAAAGAGTATTCTTTCTTTTCACATGTGCATCACTCTTACTCTCGTCTGGATTTAGAACAGAACACAGAACACGAGAACACAGATGGTTTGAGAGGGGGGTGAAGGAAGCAATTTATGTAAAAAGAGAAAAGCCGTCTCTTAACAGAGGAGGGGGCCTCAGATTTCCACTTTCAAAAACATATAATGCAACTTTAAAACAGATTCCCAGCCGGTTTTCACACCTGATGGGAACAGAGGGGCCTCGACTGTGAATTAGAGGAACGAAGACCTACTGTTTAGGTTTTTTTTTTTAGGTGTGAACTGCCAATCTACATATACAGTATGTGTGTGTGTGTCTTATGTGTGTGTGTGTGTCTTATCTCACTCAGCCTTATAACCTGTATCTCTCACTCTCTGCTCTTTGAATTGAGAAAGCTCCTCGGATGAGGAGCGAAACGTCTTCTGTTACAAATAAAGTCCAGTTGTTTTTGTATTGAACGCTTTTTGTATTAATGTGTATGTTAAAATAATTAGTAAAGTCCTCTCTAAAAGATTAGAGAAAATAATTCCTCTCATTATTCATCCTGACCAAACTGGATTCATGAAAGGAAGACACTCGACCACAAACACACGCAGATTATATAATTTAATAGAGTATTCATATAGTAAAAATATTGAAACAGCTATTTTGTCTTTGGACGCAGAAAAAGCATTTGATAGGGTAAACTGGAAATTTTTATTTGCTACCTTGGGTAAATTTGGTTTTGGGGACCATTTCATTAATTGGTTAAAAATATTATATAACTCACCAAGAGCATGTGTCAGGACAAATAATCAAATATCTTCAAGCTTCTGTTTACAGAGGGGGACCAGGCAGGGATGTCCACTTTCACCTGCGCTATTTGCTATTTTTATTGAACCTTTAGCAGCAGCTATAAGACAAACTGCTGATATTAAAGGTATACTGTGTAGAAATATAGAACATAAAATTAGTCTTTATGCTGACGATGTTTTACTTTTTCTTCAGAACACAGAAAACTCAATATCTAATGTTATCGAATTAATAAACTTGTTCTCAAAAGTTTCTGATTATTCTATAAATTGGTCAAAATCTACAGCTCTTCCAATAAACTGCGTGTTTAATACTTCTCTCAATGAACGACTACAATCAGGTAACATTACATACTTGGGCATTAATATTTCTCCTAGATTGGAAGACTTAATAAGATTGAATCATATCCCAATTTTAAAGAACATTGAAGATGATCTTACTAGATGGAAATCTCTGCCCAGATCACTTATGGGAAGAGTTGCCTCAGTAAAAATGATGGTCCTGCCGAGAATAAACTATTTATTCTCAATGATTCCAAATAAACCTTCAACTGAATGGTTTAAGTCACTGGACTCTTTGATATCTAAATTCCTTTGGAAAAACAAAACTCCACGTATTAGCTTAAAAAGCATTACAGAAATCTAAAGATACCGGAGGATTAGAACTTCCCAACTTCTATCACTACTATTTAGCCAATAGGTTACAATATATCTCAAAGTGGTTAAATCCAAATACATTAGATGAAACTTGGATAGACATAAAACAAACTTTATGCAATAATATTAAGATTTCAGATCTACCATTTATTAGCACAAATATAAAAAGACATGTTTGCTTTAAAAGCATCAGTATTAGCTCTTCTCTGACAGCATGGTGGGAGTATTTGAAAATGACAAAATCTTCACTACTCCCCTGTAGACATACACCCATCTGGAACAATCCTGACATCCTACAAGAAAATAATATGTTCAATTTCCCAGGTTGGAGAGTCAAGGGAATTGATCGTCTGGAACACATATATGAAGGTGTAGACTTTATTCCATTTATTAATTTAATAATACAATTTGACATGGAAAATAAATACTTCTTAGAATATCAACAAATTAAGTCTATCATAAAAAAGAAATTTAAGCTTAATAAAACTTTGTTAGAAACACCAATATGTGTGTTAGAGTTCCTTAATCTTAAATCCCCCAAATTATTATCTAAAATATACAAGAAATTGTCTAGAATCAATGACTCCATAATGTTACCTGTTGCAAAATGGGAGTCAGATTTATCAATCAATTTTGACCAAAACACCTGGTCTCAAATATGTTTAAGAACATTTAAAATGACTAGAATCTCCAACTTACAATTAATACAGTATAAAGTTCTTTATAGAGTACATTATACAGGTCAGCGAATGTTTAGGATGGGATTTACATCATCTAACAACTGCACACAGTGCACAGGCAATATTCCTGATGATTATATCCATGCACTCTGGTTCTGCCCACCCGTTCAGAGGTTCTGGGTCCAGGTTTGTGAAGACTTGTCTAAATGTCTGAAATGTAATATTCCACTCTCTCCGTCTGTTTGCTTATTGGCTATCTTGGAAGATGTTACCCTGGAAAAAAATACATGTCGCATGATTTTCACTGCCTTATGCATCGCAAAGAAAACCATACTCCTGAATTGGAAAAATAAAAATAATCTTAGCATTAATCAGTATAAAAATCTTCTGTTAGATCATATTAGTCTTGAAACAGCATCTGCCGACACATTGGATCAATCTCTGTGGGCTCCTTTGATCGGCTCCGTTACATAG
>NC_056508.1:754472-757439 GCF_014905685.2 Nematolebias whitei | reverse complement strand
AATCCTTCCAGACATTTAGAAATGTCTGTGTAAAGTGCTCATCCACCGCCGTGTGGATAATTGATCATAACTGTACAGTTTTCATAAATGTCTGTGGTGAAGCAACGGAAAATCATGGCCGTATGGTTTTCCTGATTATGTTGTTATTTTCATATTTTGCCAAATTAATGTAAATGTTTGATGTTAAACTTTGATTCTGTAAATAAATGACCGCATTCATTTTGATGGGTCAAAGATAAATGACGTCTCACGTTTGCATTTCATTAAATTCAATGCACGTTTTATTCAGTCCAGAAAAATGAGGAATCCGTTTTAATTGATGAATATATCTCTGCATCTGTTCATCTACAATGGGATCCCAAGCAAAAGTCTCCAGAGACTACGTTACATCCAAATCTCTGCTGCTGGACCCTGATGAGAGCACAGCAGTATGATCATGTATCCACTCGCTCCACTTGCCTTCTGTCGCTGCCATGTTCAACTATAAGATTGCCCTCCTCTCCTACCTATGGACACACACTCTTTTATCTGAAAGAACTTCTCACCCTGCAATCTTCAACATGTTCTCTCCACTCCACACATTCAAACCACCTTTGTCTAGGACAAAATCACAAAGTGTAAGTGATGAAACATTAGGAGCTGCTCCCCCTCATCTTGTTCTTCCTGACACACTGAGAGCTGCTGAGCACGTAGACACTTTCTATTTAAAAGGTTCTTTTTAACATATTTCATGTTTCCTAAACTTAGGTACACAACTGTCTAATCAGTATTGGTATGGTATTTTTCTTTTCAGTATTTCAAGATTTTCTTTGACGATGGTAAATGTGTATTGAATGTAAAGTGTTTTTATTAGATTAATAGGATTAGTATCATTAGGATGAAAATTACTGATAGACTGTGTTTATAGTTTGTCTTCAGCACACTTACTACAGTATCTGGATATCTGGATACAGTGTTTTTTGGTTTTTTTGAATGTCCAGAGGACCAGATTGAACTTTTTTGGATTTTTCTACCTGGATTATTGAGCATGCATCAGGATACTTACTACAGTAGTTTCCTCTGTTTGTGTTATAGATCATGGACATGGAGGGCTGGGTGCTGCTTGGAGCAAACAGACAGGAAGTCCCAGTCACGGTGTATCCTGATCAGGATCTTGTGGAGGCCGACCTTAGCGATGTACCTGATGTCTACCAGGACCTGCACTGGCACGCCCCCAACAAGTACCTGGGAGACAAGGTGAGAGGGTCTGAGCTGCAGCCCTTTACTGATGACGTTACGCTGCAGAAAAAAAACTGAACAGTTCACTGAAATAGAAGTTTTGTAGGTCAAGGTCAAAGTGTCTTCTTTGTCATTTACATCACATGTGGTACATGAGGTGGAACTATGTGCACAGGGTCCCAGTTACATCCAACAAAAATCCAAATTGTAAGGAAAAACAGTAACAAGATCTAAGACATGAACTAAGAAATACACTAAACTAAGAATACACTAAGCACTACTAGTACAAAACAATGTGCCAAACAACAGCAGCACGAACATGAGTCTGTGTGAGCAGATGAGGATTAATGAACACAGCAACATGAAATAAATCAGCAGCATGAGATCAGCATCATGGATAGTCAGCAGCACATATCAAAGCGGCATTACAGTAATTTTTTTCACAGTAATTTTCACAGTGATAATCCTGACTAGATATTCATGAGTCTAACAGCCTCAGGGTAGAAGCTGTTCCTCAGTCTTGTGGTTCTACACTTAATGCTCCTCAATCTCTTTCCTAAAGGGATTTTAAAATGTCAGAATCAGAGTTTCTTTATTGTCATTCGCATCACATGTGGTGGAACGAGATTATATCCACAGGGTCCCAGTTACATCCAACAATAAAATGTAAAAGAAAAATAGTAATAAGATCTAAGATATGAACTAAGAAAAATCCATCCATCCATCCATTTTCTTCCGCTTATCCGGGGTCGGGTCGCGGGGGTAGCAGCCTAAGTAGGGAGGCCCAGACTTCCCTCTCCCCAGCCACTTGGGCCAGCTCTTCCGGGGGAATCCCGAGGCGTTCCCAGGCCAGCTGAGAAACATAGTCCCTCCAGCGTGTCCTGGGTCTTCCTCTGGGCCTCCTTCCGGTGGGACGTGTCCGGAACACCTCACCAGGGAGGCGTCCAGAAGGCATCCTAAACAGATGCCCAAGCCACCTCAACTGGCTTCTCTCGACGTGGAGAAGCAGCGGCTCTACTCTGAGTCTCTCCCGGTTGATCGAGCTTCTCACCCTGTCTCTAAGGGAGAGCCCAGACACCCTGCGGAGAAAACTCATTTCGGCCGCTTGTATCCGAGATCTCATTCTTTCGGTCACAACCCAAAGCTCGTGACCTTACCAGGGAGGCTTAAGAGCGTGATTCCTCTGTAGTTGGAACACACTCTACAGTCCCCCTTTTTGAATAGAGGGACCACCACCCCGGTCTGCCAATCCAGGGGAACTTCCCCCGATGTCCACGCAATATTGCAGAGTCGCGTAAGCCAACACAACCCTACAACATCCAGAACCTTAAGGAACTCTGGGCGAATCTCATCCACCCCTGGGGCCCTGCCACCGAGGAGCTTTTTAACCACCTCGGTGACCTCAGCACCAGAGATTGGAGGGCCCGACCCAGAGTCCCCAGGCTCCGCTTCCTCAGTGGAAGACGTGCTGGTGGGATTGAGGAGGTCTTCGAAGTATTCCGCCCACCGACCCACAACATCCCGAGTTGAGGTCAGTAGCACACCACTTCCACTATAAACTGTTGGTGGCGTACCGCTTTCCCCCCCTGAGACGCCGGGTGGTGGACCAGAATCGTCTCGAAGCCGTGCGGAAGTCGTTCTCCATGGCCTCTCCGAACTCCTCCCATGCCCGAGTTTTTGCCTCAGCAACCACCCGAGCCGCATGTCGCTTGGACTGCCGGTACCCATCAGCTGCTTCCGGGGTCCCAC
>NC_056508.1:743218-754372 GCF_014905685.2 Nematolebias whitei | reverse complement strand
ACAAAGATGGCCTCCTTTACTCCTCTCTCAAACCATCGTTCCTCTCTTCTTTTTTTTTGAATGTCCAGAAGACCAGATTGGACTTTTTTTTGGATATTCTTACTTTTCTTACTCCCACAAACTTCCACTTCCAACTTCACATCATATTGTAGGTATGTTTGAAGTATTTCATCCAGTGTTTCTCTCACTGCTATATAACTCTAATTTCATGCAAGGATCATTAAAGTATGCATTCTAAAACTTGTGTTTTTTCTTAAATCCTTCAATATTGCTGTGTATCCATCTAAACTCTTATTGGCTTACACTGCATCTGAGGTCAGAATTTGTTATTTAAAAACAAACTGCAGGGTTTTTCCAGATACTCCAGCCACATATGGGGCAGCTGTGGCTGAGTGGTTAGTACTATCATCCTCCAATGGGAGAGTTGGGGGTTCTATTCCACCAGCAGTCACATGCTGAAGTGTCCCTGGGCAAGACACTGATCCCCTCATTGCCTCTGATGTGTACCACATCAGTGTATGAATATGATCTAAAGCACTGACTAGTCTTTGTTTACATATAGTAGAGTGTAAAAAAGTTAAGTCTGGTCCTCTGGACATTCAAAAAACAAAACAAAGCAAAACCAAAAAAAATGTTGTAGTTCGTTTCGTCTTTCATCCGAAAGACTTCTTCAGTCCGATGAAAGACGAAACGTTTCTACATTTTATTTTTGTTTTGCTTTTAAAATGTCCAGAGGACCAGACTTAACTTGTCCCTGATTTTTATGGTGGCTTGATGCACGAACATAAAGCTGACCTGTGACCATTGATTTTCTTCACCTTTTAGTCAATAACGTTAATTCGTTTATTCTTGATCATTTAAAGTTAATTCACTTTTGGTATAAGCCTTCCCTAGAATCTCTTAATTTAAGCTCTATAATTTCTTCAACATTGATTGATTAAGTCTTAATTCATAGGATTTCATATTTCTCAGGGCTCAGTGTTTGGACCAGTACTCTTTACTTTATATATGCTTCCATTAGGTAAAGTTATTAAACAGCATGGGATAAATTTTCATTGTTATGCTGATAACACACAATTATATTTGTCCATTAAACCCAATGAATCCAATCAGCTACTTAGACTACAAGCATGTCTTAAAGACATAAAAACCTGGATGACCCTTAATTTTCTCCTGTTGAACAGACAAGACTGAGGTTTTGGTTTTTGGACCTGAGCACCTTAGGAATGAATTTTTCAGTCTTTCTCCCTCCTTAGATGGCATTAATCTGTCCTCCAGCTCTAATTTTAAAAATCTTGGTGTTATTTTTGATCAGGACATGTCCTTTATCCCCCACATTAAAAACGTTACTAGAACCTCCTTCTTCCACCTCCGTAATATCACTAACATTAGAAACATCTGATCTAAAGATGATGCAGAAAAACTGGTCCATGTATTTGTCACGTCTAGACTGGACTATTGCAATGGTTTATTATCTGGGTGTCCAAATACTTCTTTAAAACGTCTTCAGTTGATCCTAAATGCTGCTGCCAGAGTCTTAACTTGAGTTAGTGGGAGAGATCATATCTCTCCTATTTTAGCTTCTCTCCACTGGCTCCCTGTCAAATCCAGAATATAATTCAAAATCTTACTTCTAACCTAACCGTGGAGTGTGTTCCAACTTCAGGGGGATCACGATCTTAAGCCTCCCTGGTAAGGTCTATTTGGGGGTTCTGGAGAGGAGGGTCCGTCGGATAGTCGAACCTCGGATTCAGGAGAAGCAGTGTAGTTTTCGTCATGGTTGTGGAACACTGGACCAGCTCTACACTCTCAGAAGGGTCCTGGAGGGTGCGTGGGAGTTTCCCCAACCGGTCTACATGTGCTTTGTGGACTTGGAGAAGGCGTTCGGCCACGTTCCTCGGGGAACCCTGTGGGGGGTACTTTGGGAGTATGGGGTACCGGGCCCTTTGATATGGGCTGTTAGGTCCCTGTATGACCGGTGTCAGAGCCTGGTCCGCATTGCTGGCAGTAAGTCGGGCTTGTTCCCGGTGAGAGTTAGACTCCGCCAAGGTTGCCCTTTGTCACCGATTCTGTTCATAACTTTTATGGACAGAATTTCTAGGCGCAGCCAAGGTGTTGAGGGGATCCGTTTTGGTGGCCTTAGGATTGCGTCTCTGCTTTTTGCAGATGATATGGTCCTATTGGCTTCATCAGATCGTGATCTACAGCTTTCACTGGAGCGGTTTGCCGCCGACTGCGACACGGCCGGGATGAGGATCAGTTCCTCCAAATCCGAGGCCATGGTCTTGAGCCGGAAAAGGGTAGAGTGCCCTCTCCGGGTCAGGGAGGAGGTCCTGCCCCAAGTGGAGGCGTTCAAATATCTTGGGGTCTTGTTCACGAATGAGGGAAAAATGGAACGTGAGATCAATAGGCGGATAGGTGCAGCGTCTGCAGTGACGCCGGTGCTGTACAGGTCTGTCGGGGTGAAGAGAGAGCTGAGTCAAGGCAAAGCTCTCAATTAACCGATTGATCTACGTTCCTACCCTCATCTATGGTCACGAGCTTTGGGTTGTGACCGAAAGAACGAGATCTCGGATACAAGCGGCCAAAATGAGTTTTCTCCGCATGGTGTCTGGGCTTTCTCTTAGACATAGGGTGAGAAGCTCTGTCATCCGGGAGGGACTCAGAGTAGAACCGCTGCTTCTCCACGTCGAGAGGAGTCAGTTGAGGTGGCTCGGGCATCTGGTTAGGATACATCCTGGACGCCTCCCTGGTGAGGTGTTCTGGGCACGTCCCACCGGGAGGAGACCCAGGGGAAGACCCAGGACACGCTGGAGGGACTATGTTTCTCGGCTGGCCTGGGAACGCCTCGGGATTCCCCCGGAGAAGCTGGCCCAAGTGGCTGGGGAGAGGGAAGTCTTGGCCTCCCTACCTAAGCTGCTCCCCCCGCGACCAGACCCTGGTATGAAAAATATATATGAAATAATAAAATATAAATAATATCTAAAAAATAGTTAATGTCGGCTTGGGTTTCCTTGGGTTTTCCTTTAGTTGTGCTGCTATAGACTTAGACTGCTGGAGGACAAACTGACCACATTTTTCACTCTACTGTCTTTACTTACTCTGCTCAACCTGTTTTTTATTTGTTTTTTTTCTATCTTAACATGTGTTTTTTTTGTCTTTCAGATACACCTGGACCTATATCTGGACCTGGACCTATATCTGGACTTACCATTCTGTGTTTGTCTGTCTCTCCTTCCTGTCCTCTCAACCAGCCGGTCAAAGCAGATGGCCGCTTGTCCTGAGCCTGGTTCTGCTGGAGGTTTCTTCCTTTTAAAAGGGAGTTTTTCCTTTCCACTGTTGCCACTGTGCTTGCTCAGGATGGGAGACTGGAACAAAGCCAAGATTCAACTTGTCTGCTGCTTCTTTAGATAGAGAACTTTACTAATTGTCTTTTTTATGTATGTGAATGTTCCTGTAAAATGCACCGAGACAACTTTGTTGTGATTTGGCACTATAAATAAATAAACTGAATTATAGAATAAAACCAAAAGGTGCAATCAGAATGAGGAACCCTGGAGTTTGGAAATGAATGAGACAGATATTCTTCACAATACCATAATACCATGGCCTCGTCATAGCTTCGACTTACAAAATTAGATCCCAAACTTCTATTGGGCACTATAAAGGAAAATTGATCTATGTTGGGAGTTCAGTGCAATAGCTACAATGGCACCCTTCAGAACTTCCTCAGAAATTTGAGTTGCTTATTGTTCTCCATCTGTTTCCTTTTTTTCCAAACAGGGAAGTTTCCGTCATGCTCAGACAGGTAACTCTGTGTCTCGGGAGGAGCTGATGATGGTTCTGGTCAACCTGGAGTCTTTTCTGATCCGAGCCCTCCACTCTATGTCAGCCCACTCTGTGTCACTGCGTGGTGCTGTGTTGGAGGGGGCTGAGAACCTGCCAATTGGACGTCATGCCAACAATGTGGAAATCTGCATGTGTCCCGCCAATTACCATGGAGATTCATGTCAGGTGAGGAATCAGACTAGGTTTAGAAGAAATTTACTTGGAAGTTACCATCAATATTGTCTTGGAATTGATGGCCAATTCCTGAATTTGGTCAACATTCTGAAAAAGTGGAACCCCCATCAGTTCTCAAGGTTTCATATATCTCAACATGACCAATTGCTTGATTTTACAACATTTTGATATAAGTTAACTACCTCAACAGAACAGCATATTCTATTTTAAAATGTAAATGTTGATTATACAAAAATAAGAAAAAAGTGGCAAAATAAGTGTAGTGATGTACATGAGGTACGTGTCACTTGTTGTATGACACAATATATGAATTATATATGCATACAATATTCACGAGTTCTTCATTTTTCTGACTGTAAATGCCGTGCATTGAATTTAACAGAAATGTGAACGAGAGACGTTATTTATCTTTGACCCATCAAATGAATGGAATCATTTATTTTCAAAATCAAAGTTTAACATCAAACATTTACATTAATTTGGCAAAATATGAAAATAATAACAGACAGTTTCACAGAAAATGAACTTCAAATCACTCGGCGGTGATTTGAGGACTTTGCTTCAGATATTCCTAAAAATATCTGTACTGGTTTATGAGAGAGAAGAGTTTAAGATTAAATTGAGATTTATCTTACAGAGGAAATGTGTGAGGGAATTTAATCTGTTTGACCAGAAGTTGCACGCTCCGTCAGATCTCCAGCCTGTCCACGGTACACTTTAGTCGAAGAAGAGGCCGTTACCTGATTGATGATAGATCAGCTCAGTAAGAATCCTTTTTCAACTGATATCAGCGTCTCCGTTGAAAACAGCTAAAATCCTCGAAGAGTCGTGCGTGGTTAGTTCAAAACAGAATTATAATCCCAAAACCTCTGGATTCTTCATTGCTCTGAAACTTTCAGAACCGGCTGCACTCTCAATCTGCTCATTCTGTTGGACTATCGGACCTGTTGTCAGCTCTCAATCCAACATCTCTCAGAACTCTCAATCTCTTGGAATTCTGGAATTCTCTCAATCTAACTTGAACTGGGGAGTTGCCACATTTTATTTGGGTCGACTTCCTGTTCAATTTAGAGCTTTCTGATTCGTGGAAGGACCAGAAAGAGGAGTGGTTTTTGACGTAAGGTGTTTATCAACAGTCGAGGTCAGAGAATGAAACTTGTTTAACATACAGAAAAGATTATTGCAGAAGCAGCAGACTTTTTGGAGTCTACTCTTAGTAATCTTCTGAAAAAGTTTAAACATGACATTTCTTCTTCAGTAAACATTTTAGTTGACCGAAGACCAACCTTTCACATACTTACGACAGCTTGCTCATTTCAGACAGAAAAATCAAGAAAGGCATATTCAGGTGATTTCTGCTTTGAATGAGGAACAAAAATCATTACTTACTGTTTATGTAAAATAAAAATTAGTAGTTCTTTTCAACCTGTAAAGCATTGAGTGAACTAACACAATTTGATTATCAAAACATTTGTAAGACAGTAATGATTATAAAGAATTGTCTTTTCTGCTTGATTAATTCAAGAAAGAAAGTTCATCAGATGGTTCAGACTTATTCAGATCAATGAAAATAACAGTCTCTGTCCATCTGGTAGATTTGAGGTTATCTGGTTCACTACATAAGTAACAAGTACCATGAGATAAACAGCATTGGGCCCATTATTAAGCAGCTTGTAGACTTTTAGCAGCAGTTATTCTCAGTAGTGGGTTTATGTAGAACCAATGTTGCTTTAGTTATCCCGTGTTGTGGTGCGAAGAGTGGAAATTGGAAATACCCTCCATCTATCTGTCCATCCCTGAATGTTGTGAGCATAACTTGAACAATAAGAGAGGTATCAACTTTCACTTTGATGTGTAGCTGCATCTAGGAGAAAAAAAGGTTATTTTCAAAAATTAGGTTGTCATGTCAAAACCTAAAATGGCCGCTGCCATATAAATAAATAAATGTATGTGTGTGTGTCACACAACACCATTGCCACATTGTCATCATCCAAATTTGGAGCGTATACTAATTATTAGGGATGCACTGATCCACATTTTTAAACTTCCGATCCGATCCCGATACCTAAATCTGGATATCGGCCAATACTGTCCCGATATCATAATCATTATTGATTTTATATGAGGCTGTAATAATCTTTTCTCAAGTACAATTTGTACAAATATATGCATGTCCAAAAAGGCAACATGAGGTAAGTTTTATTAATGTTGGATAAGTCTCAAAGTTAGAATTACTGTAAATCATGCTAACACAAAACATGCTTTTTTAAATTATTCCTAGCTTTAAAGTGGATATTAAAGTGATTAAATGGCTTCAAACATCTCCTGGAGGGTAAACTTTATCTTGGCTGCAAGTATCAAGCAGCAAAATCCTTCGTTTTCTACAACTGATAACAGTTGGTCATTAATTACGATGAAGTTAAGCAACTTCTTGGTAAACATTCGAGCTCCGTGGCTTCAGCGGTGTGTTATTTTCGTTCAGTCCGGAGAAGGCAGACTGATTTCAGTCATCCGCACTCAGTCTGCCCCTCCTCCGAGACAGGCAGACTGAGTTGGTCAGACTGAGTGTGGCTGACCGAAATCAGTCTGCCTTCTCCGGACTGAACAAAAATAACAGACCTCTGAAGCCCCAGAGCTCGAATGTCCAATGCAAAACTAACTTTACCTCGGTTTAATGTGGTGCTTTGGCTCTGCAGACACTGCATGTTGCTGTCTTGCTTTGTGGTGTTTCTAGTGTAAAATACTTCCACACAGCGGACATGTTTTGATGAAAAGTTAGTTAGCTGTTAGCCACATTGCTAGTGCACATTTTAGTTGGCTGCAAACTATGAAATGGATTTCCTGAATGTGAGGCGGGTCTTCTGGGTTCATGAGACACGCCTCCGTTTAGGAAATCCATTCCATAGTTTGATGCCAACATGCAGAGCAGATGGCAGGGAATCGCATGTGGAGACGTTTTACTTGGAGACACAGACATGCATCATGGATCGGAAATCTCTGCAGGTTGGATCGGAAAAATCCGATACGTAAATAATGCTGGTTTCGGAGCCCGATACGATACTGGATCGGCCCCATCCCTACTAATTACGGCAAACTTATGGTGTTGAGGTCCGCACTGGGTTAAACTCGGGGAATCTGTCCGACACGTTTCCAAACTGACGTCACTCCAGGTCACTTATTTATTCAACGATCGGATTATTCTCTTTCAAATTTCCATGCTTTAAACATTACACAGACTGAGACACAGACTAAGCAGGTCCAAACAGTTGATTAATGCTTGGCATAACTTGCTACGGCATCTTATGACATGATCAACAGAAAATATGACGAGCCCGGGCGCACCCAACTTCCTCATCCATACCAACCAGAACGCCATTAAGCACGCCATTTATGTCTGGTGACAGTCACACACACATTGACACACCCACCACCCAAGTGTCAAAGCTGCATGCTCACCTGTCACGTCATCAGTTATTTATTTCACTCATATGACTCTTACATTCCGGCCTCTAATTATTTACATTGATAATTATCTTAACTGTTACCATGTAAGAGACAAGCCTAGGACATATAATCATAAATTGCTCAGTATCAAATTTCTATAATTCTATCCTTCTGGCCAAGCAATCAATAAACCAACTAGGAACAAAAGTCACTGGTAATGAAAGGAGAGAAAAGAGTCCCAAAAATGTTCATGGTGTCTCTGTCTCTTGAAGCAGGCACAACTTGGTTATGGGTCTTTCCAGGTAGTTCATCTTAGTCTTAATGCAAACTGACCGCACTACTCCTTTATCAGGAACAATGTTTACAACTCTACCCATTAACCAAGAGTTGTGTGGAGCCGAGTTGTCCACAATAAGGACATCGCTTGGACGAAAGTTCCATCTCGTGATCTGCCACTTCTGCCGCTCTTGTAGTTGAGGCAAGTATTCCTTTAACCAACGCTTCAACAGGTCAGCCATATATTGCACCTGTCTCCATCTTCGCCGAGCATAAACATTATCCTGGGAAAACACTTCTGGTGGCAATGAAGGCATGGACTTTAAAAGAAGAAGATGGTTTGGAGTTAATGCTTCCAGATCATGGGCATCAGTAGAGGCTTTGGTTACGGGTCAACTGTTAATGATTGCCTCGACTTCACAAAAAACTGTGTAGACTCGCCTCATCAAGACTCTGGATTCTCAAAATAGAATTTAACACTTTCCAAACAGATTTAATAAGACTTTCCCCATGCACCTCCATTGTGTGAACCAGTGGGGGGGGGGGGGGGGGATTGAAAGATCATTGTATCCCTTTCTGAAGGAGTGTGTTATTAATTAGAACAAAGTCCATGCTCAAAAATCCAGATATACAATCCAACATTTTTCAGTCAGGTCATCTGTCCAGATGACCTGACTGAAAAATGTTGGGTTATTAATTAGAGTTTGATTCCATCTTTCAATCTCTTCTCTTAACGTGTTCAGCTCCTACAAAGTTGGCTCCATTGTCTGAACTTAGCTGCAGTACTTGTCCACATCTGGCGATAAATCTTTGGAGACCATTGATGAAGGAATCCGTATCCAATGATGACAAGGTGAACTGTTCTTATTGCCATGCAGGCAAAGATGACTCCATATCATGTCAACAGACTTTAATTTCACACTTTAATTTCAAAGGGACCAAAACACTCCACACCCACACAAGTAAATGGGGGCTTATCTGGACACACTTGTTCCTGTGGAAGGTCTGCCATCCTTTGACTTCCTGGAGCAGCATGTAGTCATCAGCATGCCATGCATTTAGATAAGGTCTTCCTAAATGAAACACTGGCACCTGGGATCCAATACTTTTGACACAGTTCAGACAGCATATGATTGTGGCCACCATGGCCTGTCTGGTGATGTATGTGGTGCAGTATAATTTCAGAAATGTGAAGGTCTTTCGCCAATATGGCTGTGTATTTAGCTTCAGCAGGCATAGCTGCTTTGATTAGCCTTCCACAAGCTCTTAGTACAACACCTTGGAGAATAGGATCAAGCTTATAGAGCTGACTTGTCTTTTTCACACATTCATGTTTCTGTAAACTTGTCATTTCCTCTGGATATCATTTTCTTTGAAAATAGCACTCTCAGCCTTTCCAAACTCTTCCACTGACAAGGCACCCAATGCAACATTTTTCTTGAACACTAATTTCTTTCCTGAATCTCTCCTGAAATGTTTCATCATCAAGATCAGTGTTGGCAAGATCCAACTTCAGTTGTGCTCTCTTTTGAGCAAGTTTGGACATCAATTGTTTGAACCTGAGAAACCACCCAACCACTGTTTTCAGTTTGTCCCAAGAGGAAAAAGAATGGGTGAAGCTCATAACTGGATCCACTTGATTGGTGCATGTCACATAATAGAAACCAATGTCTTGACTTCTGGATCCTCTGGGACATCCAGAGCAAAATTACTTATGTATTCAGGATTTGTAGGCCATTTCCATTCAGGGTCCTGAAGAAACGTTGGTCCTGATACCCAGGTATCAGCCTTCAGAATAGAGTCCACACTTGTTCATCTGGATGCCAAATCTGCTGGGTTAATACTGGTAGTAATGTACCTCCACTGTAAGGACTTAGACAAATTATCTTTCCAACCCGATTTGTCACAAAGGTCTTTTAAACCTCAATGTTTCATTCTTGATGTACCTCAAAACTGAAGTACTATCAGTACAAAAAACAGTGTCTTGTAATTCCATCCTTAACTCCTTCTTCAACAGCTTATCTAAACGGCTGGCAACCACTGCATCTGTCAACTCCATGCGAGGGATGGTGATGGGTTTAAGTGGAGCTACTCTGGCTTTACCCATTACAAATGAACAATGCACCTGCCCATCAGTATTAGATTGTAACAAGTAGCTCACAGTTCCATATCCGTTCTCACTTGCATCACTGAAATGATGAAGCTGCGAGCTTGTAGCTTCTCCAAAGTTATGTGGCTTCAGACATCTGTTAACTCCAAACAGTTCAAGCTGATGAAGTCCTTCCAACCACAAAGTAGTTTCAGCACAAAAAAGAAACTGTCCCGATGACTGACTGAAAAATGTTAGATTGTATACCTGGATTACTGAGCATGGACTTTGTTCCTTCCAACCAGTTTTTCCACTTCTGGGCCTCATCATGTGGCAAAAGATCATCTCAACCAATGTGCCTTCTGCTTAGATCTTGTAGAATCCCCTTTGCAACCAAGCCAACTAGTGCCAGAAATCCAAGAGGATTATAGATGGCTCTTACGATAGACAAGACTCCTCATCTTGTCAAAGGTCTGTTTTTGAGGATATCCTGATGCATGCTCAATAATCCAGGTAGAAAAATCTAAAAAAGTTAAATCTGGTCCTCTGGACATTCAAAAAAAACAACAATGAATGTCCAGAGGACCAGATTTAACTTTTTTAGATGTCTTTGAGGATGATCTTGAATTTCAGTAGGTCTGATTGTACACACCATTGTATACCCAACACATGTTCCACTGGCAGGTCATCATTATTCAGGTTCTTCACCTCAATGGACCTTTAATGCTGTGGTAAGAACTATGCGTTGGTTACTTATTTCATGCTGTGGTAAGAACATTGCGTCGGTTACTTATCCATTTGAGACGTTGAAATCTACCTTTTTTACACAAGGCACCAAGTCCTTGATAAAATGAGACAACTTCCTCTTATGTGCTCACAGAGACCAAGCATTCATCCACATAAAAGTTGTGAAGCACAGCATCTATGATGTTTGGTCTAAACAGCTGTTGATTGTTCTCTGCACACTTTGTCAGTGTGAAACCTGCACAGTTTGGAGATGATGTAGCTCCAAAAAGGTGTGCAACCATTTGGTACTCCACCAGATGCTGTTCATATTCTCCATTTGGCCACCAAAGAAATCTCAACAGATCAGAGTCAAATGATGGTGCTCGAACCTGATGAAACATTGCCTCACTGTCTGCTGTGATGACAACAGGTTCCTTTCTGAATCTGATGATGACACCAACCAATGAACTGGTGAGGTTTGGACTCTGTAAGAGTTGTGTTTAAAGATTTTCCTCCAAATGTTGCACCACAGTCAAACACAACTCTTATCTTTTTCTTGTGAGGATGATATACTCCATGGTGTGGTATATACCAAA
>NC_056508.1:739377-743118 GCF_014905685.2 Nematolebias whitei | reverse complement strand
TTGAGGTGGGCACATGGCTATGGGTGGTGGGATGACCTTACTCTCACCCCCTGTGCCTGTGCTCACTTACAACGGTTGCATTTAGACACTAGGGTTTGGATAGAGTTGGGGTGGAGGGGAAACTGGCATCATGCCTGCCTTTGCTCCTTCTTCTTTCCTTTTTAATGGCTCTATACAACAACACACATCAACAGCACATCTAGGGGCGGGGGTGTATGTGTCGGGGTCTTATTCTTTTTTTTTTTTTTTTTCCTCACCCCCCCTAGTTCCCTAACTGCCATTCCGGGGGTGGGATCCGGGAGAAGGGCAGGCCGTCGGGTGTTGACCAGGACTATGTGGGGGTTCGAGGGATTGCCGTGGGCGGTGCTGGCGCTGTGCTCTCCCTGGGGTTGTTTGGACCCCCTGAGCTTGGCTCTTGGGTGCCATTGTTGGCCTGCTGGCCGGGGTGGCTGCTGGGGCCTGGCGGGCGGTCGGCTGGGGGAGCGTGCTTGGTTGTTGGCGGTGTGTGGAGGTGGTCGGTGGCGTGACCTCTTCGTGCTGGGGGGTGTCCTGTCGGCTAGGCGTGGCCTGGGCCGGGTCTGGGATATTGGCTCCTCTCCGCTCGAGAATGAATGGGTGTACCTCCTGGGTTTGGGCATGGGCTGCCCCCTGTAGAGGGCGGGTACATGTCTTGGACCTGGGGGGTATAGAGTGCATCTTGGGAATAAGAATGAAATGTATCGTTATTGTATGTCTTTGAGTGAGTGAGTGTGAGAATGAGGCTGGGACTGTGTGATTGTGTCTGTGTATGAATGGGTATTTGTTAGGCCGAGACTCGGACTGCCCCCTCTTTGATACAACTGGGGGTGCTTGGCATCGCGCCCCTATCACACGGCCCTCTGGTGGGGTGTGCCCTTGCCTGCCGGCGCGCTTGGGGCCCTTGGTGTCGGGGGCTGGGCGCTTGGGCGTGTGTCGGCTCGGCCTGGTGTCTGCCTGGTGGGGCTTGGGTCCTCTGGCCCTGTCAGGCCTTGGCCTGGGTGGTGTGAATCCTCGGTGCCCGGGCCTCGGTGCCCGGGCCTGGACCTGCATCGGTGCGGCGGGTTCCGGCGGGTTCCGGCGGGGGCTTATGAGTTTGTCGCTGTTGGCCCCGGGGGGTCACTGTATGTGGTCGCTGGTGGGGATCTTCAGGTTCTCCCCTTTGGTCCGATCTGGGGGGTGGGTGAGTGGTTCGTCCTGTGTGGGTGACCCTGGGGGCTCCGCGGTCGGGGTCCCTCCTGGGGTCTTGGGCTCTGGTCCCCCCTTTTTCGTCTGCCTCTGGTCTTGGGGGTCAGGTCTCTGCTGCTTCACAGTTACTATTAAATTTTCTATTAGTGAAGCCTTATACACTTATGCATGCTCACAACCACACACAAATAGAAGCAGGGATGCTTATGTAGGCTTTATATGTAGATATATAGATATGTATATGAATGTATATTCATGTGTATGTATGTATGTATATAGGCGTAGGTATGGGTATATATATTTATGGAAACTTACTGCAAAGCCATGAATATTTTAAGTTCTTTATACATATGTATTTTGTTGCTGTGTTTTGTCATGTTCTTTGCAGGTGAACAGACAGTGGTCGGGTGTTTTGCCGTGTGCTCTCTTTGTGTATATTTCTTATATTTTGGAGTCTTACTTTGTCTTTTCTTTCTTTCTATCCTATTAAAAAAAAAAAAACCTACACTAGATAATCACTTGAATAAATATTTCATAATAATGGTGTGGAGAGGATGGCTGTAAGGGGAGAAGGGAGGCCATCTATATAAAAAAATTAAAAAAATAAGACATTGGAGAGTAAAAGTTATCTAAAGCTTTCGTTTTTGTATATGTTAAAGGGGCATGGCCAGGCCTCAAAGCTTCGCTTCACGCCATAAATTTCCAAACACTATAACTTTCACATTGAAAGACCAAAATGCACGAAACTTGGCATGACTCATCCCTGTTGGATGCCAGGCGATCCACTGTGGTCATATTTTGATGTCATCAAAGCCCCGCCCCCTCAGAACAGGAAGTCTCTTTTTTAACTTGGAATGCTCCATCTTTGACACCATTGACCTAATCAGGATGATCCTGTGTTAGAAGACAGATAATATGGTCTGACTCACGTTAGGGGGCGCTGCTGAGCAGTTTGTCTACGCCCACTTTTGGTTTCATTAAAATACTAAAATTTCACGCGGGGGACAATTTTGGGTGAAGCTTGGTGAGTTTTCAGATATGTTAACCCCTCCAAATGAGCAATTCTTTCGGACCAAGAATCGTAATAATAAACGGAGCAATTACAATAGGACTTTGCAGCGCTTCGCTGCTTGGGCCTAATAATGTCAGGGGCGCACTTGAGTCAAACGTTAAACAACAATACCAATGTGTCTAGAAATGCTCACAGATGACACCAAAAATCTGTTGTGGATATAATGATATATCATTGAGATATAACTGTTGGAATAATCTACGGGGCGCAATAGAGTCATATGTTAACCCACAATGTCAATGTGTCTAAAAGTCCTCACTGATGACGCACAATAAATCTGGTACACATCGGATGTTGTATCACTGAGCTATAACTCTAGGAATAATGTAGGTGGCACTATGAAAGCTATTTGCCACTTATCATGCATACCTGTTCAAGGGGCGGATAATGATTGATCATAGTGATTTTGGTGCACCTCGGCTGAAATCTGTACAATTTAGAGCCCAATGTATTGCAACGGCATCACTTCTTAATTCACCATGCCCACATCCTCAAGCAAAAACGTTTGTGCTTTAAATCAAGATAGGGCAACTGGTACATCCTAGAGAGCTGAAATTTGGTACATAGGTAGAACTCCCTGAATCAAGAAAAAAAAGTATCTTGGAGGTATGCCCTTAACCCAACAGGAAGTCAGCCATTTTGGGTCAAAGGGTCATTTTTGGGCATTTTTCATACATGGCAAATTTTAACAAACTCCTCCTAGGCATTTTGAGAGATTGCCTTCAAACTTGGATATGACCTTAAGACATTGGGGAATAAAAGTTATAAAAAAAAATTGTGTTTTCATATACGTTGAAGGGGCGTGGCCAGGCCTCAAAATTACGCCTCACGCCGTAAATTTCCAAACGCTATAACTTTCACATTGAAAGAACAAAATACACAAAATTTGGCATAAGCCATCCCTTTCCGATGCCCAGAGATCCTCTGTGGTCCTATTCTGACGTCATCAAAGCCCTGCCCCCTCAGAACAGGAAGTCACTTATTTTGCTTGGAATTCTCCCTCTCTGACATCCTTGACCTAAACAGGATGATCCTGTGTTAGAAGACATATAACAAGATGGTCTGACTTGCTATAAAGCGCAAACCATTTTTGCTGGAGAATGTGATCGTGGCTGCGTGGCGAAGTCAGAAGTGATGCCATTGCAATACGTTTGGCTCTAAGTTGCACAGATTTGAGCCGAGATGTACCAAAATCCCTATGATCGATTATTATCCACCCCTTGAACAGGAAGCCATGATAATTGGCCAATAGCCTCCACAGCACCCCCTAGAATATTTTAAAACCTCAGTTCCAAGCCATTTTTGGACCGATAATTCTGAAACTCGGTGAACATCTGTATCTTCTCAAGACCTATGAAAAAGTTTCTTAGAACCCTGGTTCAAAACCAACAAGAAGTCGGCCATTTTGGGTCAAAACGTCATGTTTGGGCGTTTCTTTTTTTTTTTTTTTTTTTTTTTTTTTTTTT
>NC_056508.1:738154-739277 GCF_014905685.2 Nematolebias whitei | reverse complement strand
TAGGGTTTTTTTTTTTTTTTTGTTTGTTTTTTTTTTTTTAATAGGATAGGAAAAAAGAAAAGACAAAGTAAGACTCCAAAATATAAGAAATATATACAAATAGAGCACACGTCAAAACACCCGGCCACTGTCTGTTCACCTGCAAAGAACATGACAAAACACAGCAACAAAATACATATGTATAAAGAACTTAAAATATTCATGGCTTTGCAGTAAGTTTCAATAAATATATATACCCATACCTACGCCTATATACATACATACATACATACATACACATGAATATACACTCACATACATATCTATATATCTACATATAAAGCCTACATAAACATCCCTGCTTCTATTTGTGTGTGGTTGTGAGCATGCATAAGTGTATAAGGCTTCTCTAATAGAACATTTATTAGTAATTGTGAAGCAGCAGAGACCCGACCCCCAAGACCAGAGGCAGACGAAAAAGTGGGGACCAGAGCCCAAGACCCCAGGAGGGACCCCGACCGCGGAGCCCCCAGAGCCACCCACACAGGGCGAACCACCCACCCACCCCCCAGAAGGGACCACAGGGGAGAACCGGAAGATCCCCACCAGCAACCACATACAGTGACCCCCCGGGGCCAACAGCGACAAACTCATAGGCCTCCGTCGGCACCCGCCACACCGATGTAGGTCCAGGTCCAGGCACCGAGGCCCGGGCACCGAGGACTCACACCACCCAGGCCAAGGCCCGACAGGGCCAGAGGACCCGAGCCCCACCAGGCAGACACCAGGCCGAGCCGACACACGCCCAAGCGCCCAGCCCCCGATACCAAGGGCCCCAAGCGCGCCGGCAGGCAAGGGCACACCCCACCAGGGGGCCGCGCGATAGGGGCGCGATGCCAAGCACCCCCAGTTGTATCAAAGAGGGGGCAGTCCGAGTCTCGGCCTAACAAATACCCATTCATACACATACACAATCACACTATCCCAACCTCAATCTCACATTCATTCACTCAAAGACATACAATAACGATACATTTCATTCTTATTCCCGATACACACTCTATACCCCCCAGGTCCAAGACATGTACCCGCCCTCTACAGGGGGCAGCCCATGCCCAAACCCAGGAGGTAAACCCATTCATTC
>NC_056508.1:735506-738054 GCF_014905685.2 Nematolebias whitei | reverse complement strand
TAAATTGTTTTGGTGCAAAGTACACATGGTATTATTGTGTATTTACACAATTTACATTGTGCATTGCATTTCCTGAACCGTAAGTAAATCGTTTTGGTGATGCTTTGCGTGTAATATGTGTTCGACTTCAGGTGGAGCGAAAACTCCGTTTGTTTATGTGCGAACCGTGCAAGTGAAGTTAGTCCGAGCTTTGTGAATTTAACCAATATAAGGACAATATAATCAATCTGCTGCCTTAACTGTTAACTCAGGGTGTCATACAGCTGTTAAACTGTAAAGTCAGTGTGTCATCTAGCTGTCAAACTGCTAAGTTAGGACGAACTGAGGCATTGGGGTGTAATACAGCTGTTAAAAACAAAGTATATGATGATCTGACAGGTTAACTGTTAACTCAGGGTGTCATACAGCTGTTATTCAGGGCGGATTGTCGCGTCAGGGTGTCATACAACTATTATTCAGGGCGGATTGCGGCGTCAGGGTATCATACAGCGGTTAATAACAAAATATGATGATTTGACAGGTTAACTGATTAAATGATATGACTCATTAAAAAGAAGTGTATGGTGCTCTCACTGTGGATAGATGCAGCCGTCAGTTTGCGCTACGAGTATGGCGATCAGTGCTACGCGTATGGCGGTCTGACGATGTATGCTAGCTACTACACGGCAGTAGTCACGTTTTTTTTTGTGTGTTTTTTTTGCCGGCCAGTCGTCTGTCACTCATTCCTACTGTATCTAACATTCGACTGGGATGTTTGTTATGACATAAAATTCATGTCCCGGCGATATATAACGGTATGAGAAGCTACATGAAGCTACATGCTAACAACAGCCAGCTAGCTTCTCTCGAAGAAAACAAACTTTCACCATTTATGCAGTTTTCAACTCAAAAAAATGTAACAGTAAATATCGCTTTTTACTTACTTCCACAGAAAAATTTTAGCTTGAGGAGATGACGCCCTGCCCAGCTCTGACGTTGCAGTGGAGAGGACCCGGGTAGACCGGTGGACCTCCATCTAGCTCGCTCTGAATTTTGTCGTCGGCCAGCAAGCACAAAAAAAACGCCAGCACTTCAGCATTAGACCACGATGTTGTCATTATTGTTTTTAAATCTTTAAAATAGGTCCAGCCACTACTCCGGTCCGAGAAATTGCAAATGGCGGATCTGTGTTTTGAAAAGTTTCTGAAAGATCCAGTGACTCCTCCACCTGACCAATCAGTGACCGACAGTGCGCTGACGTCACATCTGGACCCAACAAGAACCAGACCTGGGACCCCAGAGAAGTAGGTCCCAAAAATCGTGCGGGTTCCACCGCTGAAGGCACTGTGGAGACACTACGCAATTGGCCCGAACTAGTTGCATAGGAGCACCAAAAGGCCCTGTGGATAAGGGGCTTAAGTCATGTGACCTCACAGCAGCAGAGTGCGAGAAGTATTCTGTCAGGCGTTTTATATGGGAAAAACTGTGTCTTCGTTTGCAACTTACATCGCCATAGTAACTTGAAACACCAATAAAAGTAAAAGCGCACATCAAACCGTCAAGCTGGTTATTTTGATATAACATTTGTGGGGGTACACGTTGAGGTTCGGGCCGCATTAAAGTTGATAGAAGACTAAGATATAAGATATATATAAACTAGGGATGTTGTGGGTCGGTGGGCAGAATACTTCGAAGACCTTCTCAACCCCATCAGCCTTCCACTGAGGAAAGTGGAGCCTGGGGACTTTGGGTCGGGCTCCCCAATCTCTGGTACTGAGGTCACCGAGGTGGTTAAAAAGCTCCTTGGTGGCAGGGCCCCAGGGGTGGATGAGATTCGCCCGGGGTTCCTTAAGGCTCTGGATGTTGTGTCAAGTCAAGTCAAGTCACATTTATTTATATAGCACATTTAAAACAGTAACTTATCAAAGTGCTTACCAAAAAAGATCACAGCATCAAATATTAATAACATATTACAGTAACATGAATAAAAACATAAAAAACATTAAATATAATGAGAAACAATGAAATACTAAATCAAATCACCCTGCCTTAAATGTCAGGGAGTAAAAGCAAAATGGATGAACCCAATCATCAACAACGAAATACCAAATGAGATCACCCTGTGTTAAATGCCAATGAGTACAGATGTGTTTTGAGGAGAGATTTAAAAATAGAGACTGAGGTGGCCTGTCAAATGTTGATGGGCAGATTATTCCAGAGTTTAGGGCCCATGACTGAAAACGCCCGATCTCCTCTGAGCTTCAGCTGGTTTTTGGTACGGCCAAAAGCAGCTGGTCTGATCATCTCAAGGCCCGAGAAGGAGTATAAGGATGAAGGAGGTCGGAGAGATATGATGGTGCAAGGCCATTAACACACTTAAATGTCTGCAGAAGAATCTTAATATCAACTCTGACTCGCACAGGAAGCCAGTGAAGAGAGGACAGAACTGGAGTAATGTGCTCAAACCTGCGAGTTCCTGTTAGTAGCTGAGCTGCAGCATTTTGGACAAGCTGGAGACGTGAGAGAGAGACCTGACTGACCCCAGCATAAAGCGAGTTACAGTAGTCCA
>NC_056508.1:733652-735406 GCF_014905685.2 Nematolebias whitei | reverse complement strand
ACCATGTGTACTTTGCACCAAAACAATTTACTGACTTACTTTCTGTTATATCTTGCAGTGTAGGACGATCATACAGCTCCTCTGAACGTCACAGGCTTATTGTAAAATGTGCATGTGCGCGCATGCGTATTAACTAAATGTATGATACATCACATGTATGCTGAATGCACAGAACACCGGCCAAAAAAACCCAAACTGACATAATTGGTGTGTAGCTTCGTGTAGCTTCTCATCACTGTAGACAATATCTCCGGGATATGAATTTTATGCCGTATTGCACATCCTGACTCTGTATCTAACATCTGACTGTTCTTACAGTCAGTAAACACCTGCAGATGTCCACAGTAGTGAAACATACGATCGTCAGCACTAACTAAACAGACCTGTAATAACATGTAATGTGTATCATTTCAGGTTAATCAGTCAGTCCATGTCTGAAGATCCTCTACAGCCACAAGTGTCCTTGGAGAAGGATGGGGCAGTAATGTGTGGCCACTGCACTTTAAACCAAGTATATCATGTCACAAACATTCAAAACTTGAAAATTACAGATAAAAGCAAAGGATAATGATGTTTAGAGGAGATTATAACAATTAAATTTTTCTTGTTTGTCAGATGGGGATGTGAAAACAGCCAGCCAGACATATGAAGCCATCACTGGACCGCAGCATCAGGACCTGAGAGCTTGTGCCTCCAGACTACACATCAACTGCAGTGGACCAGACCTCGGAGCTTCTCCGGACGCTCTGCTCTCCTGCACCTGCTGTGGTGATGGTGTTTGGAAAATAAAATGCCCACATTGTGCCAAAGATGCTGGAGTCCTCGGTGCCTCAGTTAAGAAACATTTCTGCACTGACAACACAAATGGGTCCTATGAACTCAGCAGAGGTCACACAGGTGCACCAGGTACAAGCTCAGGTGTTTGTGACAGAGCAGGAGTACTGTGACTTCATGCTGTGGTCTGGGTCACATTACTTTATTCAGAGGATTGTGTCTGATGTGATTCTTTACTGAAGCAGTGAAAAATGTACAAATGTTCTATAGGTCAACATTTTTACTTGATCTATTGGTCAGATTTTATTTTTAATTATTTTTACATGTTTTAGAGAAGCCAAACACAGGATTAAAGCACATGGTTAAGATTCCACTGATGATATTTTAAGATTATATTTCATACATAACTGCAGATGTAGCAATATGTTTTTATGTTTCTACAAATAACACCAGTCTTTCATTTTTTTAAACTGTTACAATTTTATTGACGTATAACATTTACAGTATTCAGATAAAGTTGCTTTGATATTTTGATTGGAATTGATTGTGTGTGTGTGTGTATATATGTATGTATACGTATACATATATACATATATATGTATACGTATACATATATACATGTATATGTATATGTATACGTATACATATATATGTATATGTATACATGTATATGTATATGTATACACGTATATATATACATATGGTTATATTTATATATTATTACATATATATTATTTATATTATACGTATGTTTATATTTATATATACACAACAACTATATCTATATATATGTATATATTTAATTATATTAATGTGTATATGTGTCATTTTTCATCACTTTTATTGTCTGTCCAAACTGGTCTCACTTGTAAATGAGTCTTCAAGGCTCACTGTGACTTATCCGTTTAAATAAAGGTTGAGTGAATACGTATCAACAAATATAAAGTTATTTTGGTTCTTTGGGAAACAAAAATGTTGGA
>NC_056508.1:721368-733552 GCF_014905685.2 Nematolebias whitei | reverse complement strand
GAGAAAAAGCCACAGGCAAAGCAGAATGTTCAAAACAGAAACAAGATCATCCATTTTGGTTGTGTGTGTTTTTCCAGCTCTTCTTCTTCTAATACGTGTTAGTGGTGGTTAGTAAAGAGCTTAATGTAACACTAGCACCACCAGCTGGTAAGGTGCGTTGACATTAATGATCCGCCCACTAAAGGTTAACTATACACCCACTAAAGGGGAACTATGGGCACTGTGGAGACAGAAATAAACCGGTCCCACCGGAACAGGCCTAAATGAGTCCCAATAGGGTCCTACAGGAACCGGAACTGTGGATATGGGGCTTTTGAGTATAGAGAGCGCCCTGAAGAAAACTTGGAAAGTCACTATTTGAAACTCACAGAAACTAATCATCAGATGTATATTTAGAACTGATTAACGTTTGAAGCCACTGTGATACAAGATGGCTGCCACAGCTACCACAGCAAACACAAAATGGACTATAACTCGGTCATTCTTTGAGATGTTGAGCTGAAATTTAGTGTGGTTGTAGCTGAGAGTGAGTTGTTATTCAGAATCAGAATAAACTTTATTGGAATTGCACCGAGGAACAACGCGAATATGTACGTACAGTCGTCCGAAAGATGGGCAGAGTGCACAAAGCTGCAACAGTAGAAAGCACAGTCATTTATATCCTTATCAGATCATAATCTTAGATAGGAAAAGGGGGAGAGGGCCCTCCCTGGGCTGCCACCTTACCGTGGTGGAGGGGTTTGAGTGTACCAATGACCCTTGGAGCTATGCTGCCATGGGTGACCCTACTAGGGGCTTTACGCCCCTAGTAGGGTCACCCATGGCAGACAGGTCCTAAGTGAGGGACCAGACAAAGTGCAGCCCAAAAACCCCGATGATGAGAAAAATAAACGGGCCTAATGTTCCCTTGCCCGGACGTGGGTCACCGGGGCCCCACTCTGGAGCCAGGCCTGGAGGTGGGGCACGCGGGCGAGCGCCTGGTGGCCGGGCTTTTACCCATGGAGCTCGGCCGGGCACAGCCCGAAGAGGAGACATGGGTCCCCATTCCCATGGGCTCACCACCTGTGGGAGGGACCAAAGGGGTTGGGTGCAATGTGGGATGGGTGGTGGCCGAGGGCGGGGACCCTGGTGGTCTGATCCTTGGCTACAGAAGCTGGCTATTGGGACGTGGAATGTCACCTCACTGGTGGGGAAGGAGCCTGAGCTGGTGTGTGAGGCTGATAGGTTCCGGCTAGAAATAGTCGGACTCACCTCTACGCATGGCTCTGGCTCTGGAACCAGTTTCCTTGAGAGGGGCTGGATACTCTTCCACTCTGGAGTTGCACCTGGTGAGAGGCGCCAAGCAGGAGTGGGCATACTTATTGCCCCTCAACTTGGTGCCTGTGTGTTGGGGTTCACCCCAGTAAATGAAAGGGTGGCCTCCCTCCGCCTACGTGTGGGGGGACGGGTTTTGACTGTCGTTTGTGCTTATGCACCAAACGGCAGTTCAGATTATCCACCCTTTCTGGAGTCCTTGGAGGGGGTACTGGAAAGTGCACCTCCTGGGGACTCCCTTGTTCTGCTGGGGGACTTCAACGCTCATGTGGGCAATGACAGTGAGACCTGGAGGGGTGTGGTTGGGAGGAACGGCCCCCCTGATCTGAACCAGAGTGGTGTTCTGTTGTTGGACTTCTGTGCTCATCATGGATTGTCAATATCGAATACCTTGTTCAAGCATAAGGGTGTCCATATGTGCTCTTGGCACTAGGACACCCTAGGCCACAGTTCAATGATCGACTTTGTCATCGTCTCATCTGATCTGCAGCCACATGTCTTGGACACTCGGGTCAAGAGAGGGGCGGAGCTGTCCACTGATCACTACCTGGTGGTGAGTGGGCCCCTGATGGTGGGGGAGGATGACGGTCAGACCTGGCAGACCCAAACATATTGTGAGGGTTTGCTGGGAACGTCTGGCAGAGTAGAGTCTCCTGTGAGACGGAGTTTTAACTCCCACCTCCGGGAGAACTTCGAACATGTTCCGAGGGAGGTGGGGGACATTGAGTCCGAGTGGACCATGTTTTGTGCCTCTATTGTCGAGGCAGCTTACCGGAGCTGCGGCCGCAAGGTTGTCGGTGCCTGTCGCGGCGGCAACCCTCGAACCCGATGGTGGACACCGTCGGTGAGGGATGCTGTCAGACTGAAGAAGGAGTCCTATCGGGCCTTTTTGGCCTGTGGGACCCCGGAAGCAGCTGATGGGTACCGGCAGTCCAAGTGACATGCGGCTCGGGTGGTCGCTGAAGCAAAAACTCGGGCATGGGAGGAGTTCGGAGGGGCCATGGAGAATGACTTCCGCAAGACTTCGAGGCGATTCTGGTCCACCATCCAGTGTCTCAGGGGGGGAAAGCGGTATGCCACCAACACTGTTTATAGTGGGAGTGGTGTGCTGCTGACCTCAACTCGGGATGTTGTGGGTCGGTGGGCGGAATACTTTGAAGACTTCCTCAATCCCACCGGCACGTCTTCCACTGAGGAAGCGGAGCCTGGGGACTCTGGGTCGGGCCCTCCAATCTCTGGTGCTGAGGTCACCAAGGTGGTTAAAAAGCTCCTCGGTGGCAGGGCCCCAGGGGTGGATGAGATTTGCACTGAGTTCCTTAAGGCTCTGGATGTTGTAGAGTTGTGTTAGCTTACGCGACTCTGCAAAATTGCGTGGACATCAGGGGAAGTTCCCCTGGATTGGCAGACTGGGGTGGTGGTCCCCCTATTCAAAAAGGGGGACCGTAGAGTGTGTTCCAACTACAGAGGAATCACGCTCTTAAGCCTCCCTGGTAAGGTCTACTCGGGGGTTCTGGAGAGTAGAGTCCGTTGGATAGTCGAACCTCGGATTCAGGAGGAGCAGTGTGTTTTCATCCTGGCCGTGGAACACTGGACCAGCTCTACACTCTCAGCAGGGTCCTGGAGGGTGCGTGGGAGTTTGTCCAACCGGTCCACATGTGCTTTGTGGACTTGGAGAAGGCGTTCGACCGCATCCCTCGGGGAACCAAGTGGGGGGTACTCTGGGAGTATGGGGCACCGGGCCCTTTGATATGGGCTGTTAGGTCCCTGTATGACCGGTGTAAGAGCCTGGTCCGCATTGCCGGCAGTAAGTCGGTCTTGTTCCCGGTGAGAGTTGGACTCCGCCAAGGTTGCCCTTTGTCACCGATTCTGTTCATAACTTTTATGGACAGAATTTCTAGGCGCAGCCAAGGTGTTGAGGGGATCTGTTTTGGTGGCCTTAGGATTGTGTCCCTGCTTTTTGCAGATGATGTGGTCTTATTGGCTTCATCAGATCATGATCTATAGCTTTCGCTGGAGTGGTTCGCAGCCGAATGCGACGCGGCCGGGATGAAGATCAGTTCCTCCAAATCCGAGGCCATGGTCTTGAGCTGGAAAAGGGTACAGTGCCCTCTTCAGGTCAGGGAGGAGGTCCTACCCCAAGTGGAGGAGTTTAAGTATCTTGGGGTCTTGTTCACGAATGAGGGAAAATTTGAGCGTGAGATCGATAGGCGGATAGTTGCAGCGTCAGCAGTGAAGGAGGCGCTGTACAGGTCTGTTGTGGTGAAGAGAGAGCTGAGTCAAAAGGCGAAGCTCTCAATTTACTGACCGATCTACGTTCCTACAATCATCTATGGTCACAAACTTTGGGTTGTGACCAAAAGAATGAGATCTCGGATACAAGCGGCCGAAATGAGTTTTCTCCGCAGGGTGTCTGGGCTCTCCCTTAGAGATAGGGTGAGAAGCTCGATCATCCAGGAGAGACTCAGAGTAGAGCCACTGCTTCTCCACGTCGAGAGGAGCCAGTTGAGGTGGTTTGGGCATCTGTTTAGGATGCCTTCTGGACGCCTCCCTGGTGAGGTGTTCCGGACACGTCCCACCGGAAGGAGGCCCAGAGGAAGACCCAGGACACGCTGGAGGGACTATGTTTCTCGGCTGGCCTGGGAACACCTCGGGATTCCCCCGGAAGAGCTGGCCCAAGTGGCTGGGGAGAGGGAAGTCTGGGCCTCCCTACTTAGGCTGCTACCCCCGCGTCCCGACCCCGGATGAGCAGAAGAAAATGGATGGATGGAGGAAAAGGGGGAGAAACATGAGGGTAGATAGTGGTATTACAAAAAAAGATCTTTCACATCTTGTCTATCAGGACACGATTTGAGACATCAAAAAACTCTACCAGCAGCACAATTAAAACATGAATACATTTGCATTAGACATCAAGGTGTTGAGATTTGTCCATGAGCGTCCAGGTCTCATGTCCCAGGAGAAATTGATAGTCGTCCTGTCTCCGAGGTTGTCGGGAGTCAGATTCAGAAAAGCTTGATTCTTGTTTTCCTTCAGGCAGACAGATTACTTTTTCTTCAGCCTTGAGTCCATCTGGGCATTCTGGTTCTGAAAATGCCTAATTGTGGGATTCCATTCCACTGATCCATGCTATGTGTCTCCTTCAAGGTCGAACCCACCATGCTGACGAGTCCCAGAAGCCGCAGGTGGCCTGCGATTCTCAATCGCCTCCACCTTACGGTTAAGCTCGTAAACCAGACGATTCAAAGTTCCCACAGCGAGGACCAGACCTTCACACCGACTCGGAAGCTTTCCCATGGCTGAAACAGCTCCCGCCGTCTGCTTCAAAAGTCGATAAAACAGAGCCCCGCCGATGCCAAAAAGCAGAGTCCCTGCTATCATAAATCCAAATATATAAACGTCTTCAACATCCTCCTGAGACAGGACTGAGAGACACATCATCTGCCACACTCCCCACGAATCCATGACGTACTCCACAGCGTGAGTCTCAGCTGGACACGCCGGTTCTCCAGGACCTTGTCGCCTTCCTAATGTAAATCAAATATCCAAGATGGCCGCCTTAGCTAAAAGGGAAAAAATTATAACTCAGCCATTTTTTTTTTACAGCTATTCAGCTGAAAATTGGTGTGTTGATAGCTGAGAGCAATGTCCATTAAATACTGAATTCAAATCTAAAAATCCAAGATGGCCACCTTAGCTAAAAGGGAAAATGATGATAACTTAGCAATTTTTAGAGCTATGCAGCTGAAATTTGGTATAGTGGTAGATGAGGGTGAACCCAAACACAAAGTCAGATCAAAAGTTCAAGTTTGCAGCAGTGTGGCAGTCCCTGTCAAAGTTTCTCCAGGAACTGTCTAGTTCACAGATGCTCTCCATCCGATGGGACTGAAGTGCAGCTGGTTTGCAAAGAATGGGACACAGTTTCAGTCTGTACATGCACAAAGCTGGAAGAGACCAAGCCCAAAAGATTTCATCTGGAACTACAGGCAAAGGAGGTTCTACTAAGTACTGAGTCAGGAGAATTGAATACAAAGGCACACCACAATGTTTTATGCTAATTGAAAACCCTATTATTCTGCCACTTCACAGTTTAGCTCTGCTTTGTGTTCATATGTCAAATAAAATATTTAAAGTTTGTAGTTGAAACATGACATGAGGGAAAGTTCAACACTTGTTCAAGGCACTCGATAAAAAATTATAATTTATTTACTATATTTATTGTTTTTTTAATTTAAATTAATTTCAATATATTAATGGTATTTCCCTCCAATAAAAAATAGGAACAGTTCAATAGGAATTGAACTGAAAGTAATTAGATTTAAATCTGGGTTTAATCTATATTTAGGGACTTGTTTTTTGTTGTGAATTGTACAAATGGACTGAAGTCAGAGCTGACGGAGCAGTTGCAACAAAAAGAACCAGCCAAAAACTTACGTTTGCAGTTGGGAAAACCCCAGTAGCCTGTGGCACACATAGAGCACTCTCGTCCAATCACATTCGGCCGGCACTTGCACTGACCACCAAACTGCTCACAGGTGTCACTTTCGGCCCCCACCTCATGACAGGCACAAGGCAAGGCCCCGTTGTTGAAGAACGCTGACAGAGAAACTGCAGAGCTGAGGCAGAACGGGGAGGCTGTGGAGGGACTGCAAATACACAAAGAATGCACGGTTTGACATCTCTGTGTGACAAACTGCGCTGAATGGAAACACCCAACTATGAAATACTGACTTGATGTAAAAGCTGTTCTGACCACAGCTGCTGATGAAGTCGTATGATTTGTCCAGAGGTTCTTCAGTCAGGTAGCTGGAGCTGTAGCTTGTCTCAGGAACCATTAGCACATAGTCCTGTTCAGATAATGCATGTGTTTTCTTTTAGTGTCTTTACTAATATTAACAGTTCTATTAACCTAACTCACATGAGGACATCAACATCACAGACTGCGAATGTCCCCACAGCATGAGATCACTGCTGTTATAAGAAACTGATAAATGTAATGATTACTCTTGGATCCTGATCTACCACCAACCATTAACACATAACACTCTGCTGTTTTACTCATTTGAAAGTCTGGAAAGTAACAAGAACAAGACTGAAAAAAGTCTTCCACATTATCTGTCTTAAAAACTCTAAAAAAGTTAAATCTGGTCCTCTGGACATTCAAAAAAACAACACAAAATAAATTAACAAAAAAATGTATAAATGTTTCGTCTCTCATCCAAGAGACTTCCTCAGTCTGAGGAGCTGTATTCAGCTCAGTCTCAGTCAGACTGAGGAAGTCTCTTGGATGAGAGACGAAACGTTTCTACATTTTTTTGTTGATTTATTTCGTGTTGTTTTTTTGAATGTCCAGAGGACCAGATTTATCTTTTTTTAGATTTTTCTACCTGGATTATTGAGCATGCATCAGGATGTCTTAAAAACTGTATTTCCAATTCTCTATGCAACCCTTTGAGTGCTTTAAATATCTTCATTTGACCTTCTGGGGAAAAAAAGCTGCACACCTCTGAGTTAAAGCTTTGACAAAGACAGCTACAACTTCCAGCATGGGTGACATTCATTCAACCTTTATTTAAACAGGTTAGTCCCACTGAGCCTCGGGGACTCATTTACAAGAGACACCTGATTTAACAAAGAGTGAGGACAACAATGAACAAAGACAACAGTGGACAAGAAAGACAACAATGGACAACAAAGACAACCATGGACAATCATAAAAGGAAGCATAAAAATTGAAAAGAACAAATGAAAGAAAATGGTATTAAAAAAACAGAACAAAAACAGCTTGGTTGTAAAGCGATGTAACATACTAAAAACTAAAAACAGGAACATGTCTGCATTGGTCCCTGCCAGGAGTCCAACAGATTCTTAAAGACACTTAGAGAGGTCAAAGGTCGAGAGCTTCAGATCTTTTTACAAGATATTCCAGGAAACAGGAGCGGAGTAGGAGAAGGTCCTTTTGTCTAGTTCAGTCCTCACTGAGGGAACACTGCAGGTAATAATGTCCTGAGAGCGCACGCTGTAGCTGCACTCACACAGAGACATGTAGGAGGAGATGTATGAAGGCAGCAGACCAAGAAGTGATTTAAAGATGAAAATCTGCATATGCATTCTTTGAACAATGATCTTTCATTTTCTTGTTTGCCTAAATACTGCTACACATAGACAGGTTTAAATGTGAAGATCAGAGATGTTTGTCCTAAAATCTGATCAGTCATTTCAGTCAGAATATGTACACAGTCTGATTTCAGCTCCCATCACACCCATACATACTCGTACTCATACAAACAGGAAGTATCTGTAAGTCCTTCCAGCAGAGTAGTAATACGTACCAGCCACAGTGTTTTGTCAGCAGGTATCTGCACTGTGAGGATGATGTTGTGGTGCGTCACATCCAGAATGATCTGGTTCTCAGAGACCAGCAAGTTCCGGCAGCCATAGGCATGAGGACAGAAGGAGACGTTGGTGATGCCTGAAACACAACGTTCTTTAAGTCGGGTGAAAAAACTTTCAACTTTTCTTTCCATCCATCCATCCATTTTCTTCGGCTTATCTGGGGTCGGGTCGCGTAGGGAGGCCCAGACTTCCCTTTCCCCAGCCACTTGGCCCAGCTCCTCCGGGGGAATCTCGAGGCGTTCCCAGGCCAGCCGAGAAACATAGTCCCTCCAGCGTGTCCTGGGTCTTCCTCTGGGTCTCCTCCCGGTGGGACGTGTCTGGAACACCTCACCAGGGAGGCGTCCAGGAGGCATCCTAACCAGATGCCTGAGCCACCTCAACAGACTCCTCTCAACGTGGAGAAGCAGCGGCTCTACTCTGAGTCTCTCCCGGATGACCGAGCTTCTCACCCTATCTCTAAGGGAGAGCCCAGACACCCTGCAAAGAAAACTCATTTCGGCCGCTTGTAATAATAATAATAATAATAATAACTTATAATAATAACTTTTATTTATAATGCACTTTACATTCACAGTGAATCTCAAAGTGCTACAAAGAGTGAACATCAGATAGCAGCAGGATAAAAGCAACCGAGAGCAAAACAACCAGGAGGATAACGCCTCAGAATGAACATATCGAAAAAACTTAAAATGCACAAGATGCAGATAATAGACTCAAATAAGAACTATGGGTGAATAAAAAAATAAAAAAGCACAGTGCAATCAATTAAAAAACTGGGTAAAAAGAAAGGTTTTAAGACCCTTTTTAAAACATGTCACAGTCTGTGGAGCCCTCAGATATTAAGGCAGGGCGTTCCACAGCCGAGGGGCAGCGCAGGAGAAAGCCAGGTCTCCTGTAGTGCAGGATCGAGACCTGGGAGTGAGAAGAAGATGGGTGTTGGAAGAGCGGAGAGTGCGTGAAGGACAATGAGTGGTGAGAAGTTCTTTTAAATAAGATGGTGCATTCCAAGCATTGGAAGGTGAGCAGATAAATTTTGTAAGTGATCCGGGCAGAAACAGGAAGCCAGTGAAGTGAATGGAGTACAGGGGTGATGTGCTCGTGCTTACGCACTCTCATCAGGGCCCTGGCAGTGCTGTTCTGGACATACTGTGGTTTCTGTATGTTCTTGCCAGGAATCCCAATGAGGAGTGCATTGCAGTAGTCCAGTCTGGAGGAGACAAATGCATGGACGAGCTTTTCTGCATCGGTGAAGGACAGTGTAGACTGAAGCTTTGCAATATTTCTAAGATGAAAAAAAGAAGTTTTACATATATGCTATGGCTTTCAAAGGTGAGTTGTGAATCAAAAATAACACCAAGATTGGTAACTGTATTGGAAAGAGAAATGTTCTGGCCAGAGAAAGAGATACTGAGGCCTTTTTGTTGTTGAATTTGGTGTGAAGTACCAATTTGAATTGCTTCTGTTTTTGAACTAAGGTGAAGGAAATTTTGCTGCATCCATGCCTTTATCTCCTCCAGACAAGCTGTGAGTGTGGAAAGAGAAGAAAGTGGAGAAAATGGAGAAGCTGAAGATGATGTAGATGGGGTCTTAGACACATTGCTACCCAGCTTAAGATACAGCTGAGTATCATCAGCATGGCAATGGAATGAGACCCCGTAGCTGCTGAGAATACACCCAAGTGGTACCATGTACAAGTTGAAAAGAGGGGTCCCAGGACTGATCCCTGGGGCACACCACAAGAAACAGGATGGCTCAATGACTTGGCACGCTCAATGGAGACAAACTCTGTTCTGTCCGTCAGGTATGATCGGAACCACTCCAGGGCAGTGCCAGTGAGCCCTGCAAAATGCTGTAAACGGTGGAGTAGGATGTAATGATCCACCGTGTCAAAGACAGCTGAAAGATCGAGAAGAATAAGGAGAGAAGAGGAATCACGATCAGCATTGATCAACAGGTCATTTGTGACCCGGATCAGAGCTGTTTCAGTGCTATGAGCAGTACGGAAACCTGATAGAAATTTGTCCAGTATCCTATCGTCATGTAGATGTTCTTGTAGATGAACTGAGACTAATTTATCCATAACTTTAGTGATGAAGGGAAGGTTGGAAATGGGTCTGTAGTTTGCCAAGTCCCGAGGATCAAGGGTAGGTTTTTTGAGAAGTGGTTTAATTATGGCTGATTTCAGGGCAGGGGGAATATGACCAGATTGAAGGGATTGATTAACTATGGTGGTGATAAGAGGACTGAGAAAGGCAATATTAGCCTTGACTAGGGCTGTTGGGAAGGGATCAAGAGCACATGTGGAGAATTTCATAGCCATGACAGTGGCTTCAACTTCCTTCACACAGACCTCTGGGAAAGAACAGAAGGGGGGAGGGTTCCCAGGCTGTACAATTGCAGCTGGAGAGAGGGCAGGGGATGAAATGGTGATGGCTGATCGGATTTTTTTTATCTTGTTTTGGAAAAAGGAGATAAAGTTATTACAAAGATCATTAGTGGAGTCATTGAGTTATGTTGTTCGTGGTTGAAGGAGGTGAGTGATGGTTGAAAAAAGTATTTTGGAGTTACCAGGGTTATTATAGATTACAGATGAGTAAAATAAAGATTGAGCATCTTTGAGGTGTGATCTCGTTCTTTCGGTCACAACCCAAAGCTCATGACCATAGATGAGGGTAGGAACGTAGATTGACCGGTAAACTTTTCTTTCATTTGTTTATTTCTAGTTCCCCATTAACACTACTGTTTGTTTGTTTCTTACATTTCTGCAGTCAAACCACGTCAGTATACTTTGTACTTTTTCATTTATCAAAACATTAGGCTTATCCAGGACACGGGGACCATGAACTTTTGATTTGTGACTTTATACTTTTCAAAAATGTTATTTTAAAAGAAAAGTCCTCAAAGAAAGACGCACATCTATACAATTCAAGCAAAAAAATTGTTCTATTGGAAACTCTGCTTCACTTTTCAAATTCTATGTTTAACATTTAGCTACTGTTCTACTAAGTTTTGCAAGTCTTTTACCGATTTTAGCTTTTAGCTAAGCATGTTACAGCTTTTAGGTTGAAACTACTATTCTACCACTTTTAGCTAGTGTTTAATTTCCTTTAGTTTTCAGTTAGTGTTTGATTATTTTAACTGCATTCACTCAGTTTCAGCTCCTCCTGCAAATTTCGGCTGTCATCTAGCTCTCAGAATCACTGTATTTTAGAGAAAATATAACTGAGTATGTGCACTTTCTGAGGCTTTTGTAAAACCAACCGTGCCAGATCCGTCCCCCATTGATGTAGACCTGCACAGGATATGTGAGATGAAGAGGCTGGTGATAATGGAGAATGAAGACGTAGCGCCCGACTGACTGGACCCGAGCTGAGTACACTGCAGCATTCTGGGTAAAGGAAAGGTAACAGAGAGCGTAAAATAACTCGGCACTAGGGAAATGCAGCTTTTAGACATTTGGTACACTTCAGAGGAAGACTCTCCTGTCCATCACATCAGGAAGACCTGTACCTGCAGAGAGTCCAGGTGCATGTGATTACTGCTGTCTGCTCCAAATGGAGGTCTGACTCCTCCTAGCCAGACGGGCTCCTCTCTTTGGTGGACAGACAGAGGAGGAGCTGCTGCAGGAGATGTCTGGATGAGCTCCTCCTGCGTAGAGGAGCTCTGGCCCTCCTTCAGGACCAGAGAGTCTGTCGGGGTCTGGAAGCGTGATGGGACACAGGAAGAACTAAAGCAGAACACAGAAGAAAAAGATTAGGGATGTTACATACCTTTTGAAACTGTCAGCAAGAACAAAGAGTTTGGACTACCTGTCAGGAGAAAACAGTCCATGAGTGCTGATGCAGTGGACTTTAGGTTCAACATACTCCATGCTGAACAGGACTTTAGGCACCAAGTACACTTTATTCTACAAAAAATAAAAACAAGAATAAAGCCGACATATAAAAATCAGCAACAAATGATCACAACTACAAACTTAGAGCAGTTAAAAGGCATGGCAATCCCTGAACACATCACCTGCCACCTCGCAGGTCAAACATTTAGACTAAGATCGTTGTTTGTAGATAAACAGTTAGAACTGGTTGGGTCCAACATCATACTTGTGCAATATTACACCATGTCAGATTTCAGACTGTGTATGTGTGCGTGCACGTGTAGCATTGTCTCTGAGCACAACCTGAACAGAACTTTTGGGAATCTTCCACGTCTGAAGCATTTCATGAAACGCACCTGCTGGTGCTGCTGGTGTGTGCAGCCCGGAGCTACTGTGTCTCAAACACTGTGGAGTCAGGTCTCCAACAGTCCACTGCACAGTTCAACTAACAACAGATAATGGACTTACACTGCTCAGACACCCACCGTCAAACTGAAGGCACAAACGTCCGGCAACAGCCTGCGGATGAGTTTTTTATAAAGTCATACATCTTGGGCAAACAACAAAAAAGGTTGAATCATGTCATCTGGACTTCGTTTTTTT
>NC_056508.1:710989-721268 GCF_014905685.2 Nematolebias whitei | reverse complement strand
AAAAAAACGAAGTCCAGATGACATGATTCAACCTTTTTTGTTGTTATATACCTGGATGACTGAGAAAACAAACTTTGTGATCTTGGGCAAAGTTTTTTTCAACAATATGGTGTCAGCTGGGAAGGTCGTGCTGAGGCTCAAATATGTGAGAAGACCACGAAATCCAGAACCGTCCACCACTGAAAATGGCTAGTTGTCAAGAGCCATGAATTGGGTAAGAGCTTCAGTTATCATGACTGCACGTGGATTGTCTGGAGCCAATGTTTCTGGGGAAGTTGCTGCAGTGTTGTTGTGATGTGCTGCTAGCAGCAGCTAACTCTTTGAACTCCGCCTCGTGTTTCGTCTTCAGGTGTTTAATCAAATTACTTGTATTGAAACTGCTGGTATTCACCCCTCCTCTTGACAGTTTAGCTGAGCACAGCAGACAATCTACTTTTTTAATATCATCCTTGTTTATCTTAAAATATCTCCAAAATACAGACATTTTTTCAACCTTTGGTCACTTGCACAGCAGAAGCGGAATGACGTGGCAGAAGATACTGTGGTATTGTCACAGGTAACGGGGCATATTTTACAAGTACAAGTACAGTAGTCCCTCGTTTATTGCGGTGGATCCGTACCCTAGGGCTTTAACAGACTAACTGAGTAATCTAAACATCGATTCCTACGACATCTACTGAGTTTTTTAATTTCACATTGAGTATTTGTGGTGATGTCATTACGCTGCCATTACGTCATTGCGTCACGTGTCACGAGTAAAAATAAACAGAGTAATATTGTGTAAACTGTTCAGTGTCAGGAGGGTGATCAGTCTTACATTGGGGAAACTAAACAGCCACTGGCCAAAAGGATGGACCAGCACAGAAGAGCAACAACATCAGGCCAAGATTCTGAGGTCTACACTCATGTCAAAGGCCAGAGGTCACTCTTTCAGGGATGAAGATGTTCACATCCTGGACAGAGAGGAACGATGGCCTTTCAAGATGGCGGCGTGCGCACACGCTGCAGCTTCTCTCCCTCCCGACAAAACTGTGTTTTCATTTTCTTTGTCCTGCAAGCCGGAATGTGCTTGTATATCTTCGTCATGTCTACATGTCCTAAAACGCAAGTATAGCTGTGAGTTCCTGCTTGATGTCGGAAAAACCACACTTTTAGGAATAAACAGCGAACTCAAAGAAGAACTACATGACTGCGGCCTGCTCTGGAAGCCGGTACCATCACCGACCCTCACTCCTTCATCCCGCCCACAGTGGAAGCGCCATAAGCGGCGCGACAGGAAGCAGAAGCGGGGTAAGCAGAGGTATCCGAGCTAGGCTAGCAGCTAGCCCACACAAGCCGGCCATCCCATCCATGGTTTTGGCTAACGTACGCTCTTTGGACAATAAACTGGATTATATACGCCTACTACGAACAACACAGAAGACTCTGAGAGACTGTTGTGTTTTTGTGTTCACGGAAACATGGCTTAATAACAACGTTCCGGACCATGCTATTCAGCTCGAGCAGCTAACATGCTACAGAGCAGACAGAGCTCTCATTGAGGGAGGTAAGACCCGCGGCGGGGGACTTTGTGTTTATATCAACGCCTGGTGTCATGATTCTGCTGTGGTCTACAAACACTGCTCACTTGTAGTGGAATTTATGGCTATTAAAGGCCGACCATTCTATTTACTGAGAAAATTTACAGTTGTTATAATTGTTGCTGTTTATATACCCCCAAGCTCCGGCAACAAAAATAGAAATTAGGCACTAAATGAACTGTATCTGCACATCAGTGAGCAGCAGACAGCCCACCCTGATGCTTTTCTCATCTTGGCTGGTGATTTTAACCATGCAGATCTAAGGAGTGTGTTTCCAAAGACATACAAACACATAGACTTTCCAACAAGAGGAAACAATACACTGGACCAAGTTTACACCACCATGAAAGGAGCCTACAAGGCCCTTCCCCTCCCCCACATCGGCACCTCTGATCACATCAGTGTTATGCTAATGCCAGCATACAGACCACTGGTTAAAGTCACCAAACCAGTCTGCAAACAGGTACGAGTGTGGCCGGAGGGATCTTCAGAAGCACTTCAAGACTGTTTCAACACCACAGATTGGAATATGTTCAAAGAAGATGCTACCAAAAACAACAACACAGATCTTCAAGAGTACTCAGATACTGTATGCTCATACATCACCAAGTGTATTGATGATATAACTGACCTCAAGACCATCACTGGTCGGGCAAATCAGAAGCCATGGCTGACAGCAGAGGTCTACAGACTCCTGAGAGCCAGAAACGCTGCCTTCACAGCAGGAGATCAGGTGGACCTGAGGGCAGTCAGAAACAACCTGTCCCGGGGAATCAGAAAGGCCAAGAAGCAGTATTCCAGGAAGATAGCTCATCGCTTCAGTGACAGCAAGGATACACGGAGTCTGTGGCGGGGAATACAGACCATCATAAACTACAAGCCAGCCCCACAAACCTGTGTCAGCACAACTTCTACACTGAATGAGCTGAATGACTTCTTTGCTCGGTTTGAAGCAAGTAACAGCACACCTGCACAGAAACTCCCCCCCTCTCCCGATGACCAGGTGTTGACGCTGTCCACCGACAGTGTAAGGCAATCATTCATCAAGATCAACACCCGAAAAGCTTCTGGTCCTGACAACATACCTGGTCGTGTGCTGAAGGACTTTGCAGTGGAACTTGCAGCAGTCTTCACAGATATCTTTAACATCTCGCTGAGTCAGACCATCGTCCCCACCTGTTTCAAAGCTACCATCATCAATCATCTCTGTCCCAAAGAAGGCATCGCCCTCCTGCCTCAATGACTATCGTCCGGTGGCACTCACCCCCATCCTGATGAAGTGCTTCGAACGGCTAGTCATGAAACACATCAACTCTGTCCTTCCTGCCTCCCTGGATCCCTTCCAGTTTGCATATCGGCCAAATTGTTCAACCGACGACGCCATCTCCTATGCCCTCCACACAGCCCTCACACATCTGGACACTAAGGACTCTTATGTTAAGATGGCAAGATGGCGCCAGTGTTTGAGGCTCGCTGTCTGCTACTCCTACTATTTTTTCTGTTGTCTATTTTTATCCTCAATGCAAGTGTAAACGCTCGGATTGTCTATGATCGCCAAAAATTGCTAGACATTGGAGCTTCGATTGGAGCCTCGACTGGTAATATGTTATCGTGGAATCTTACTAGTGGAAAAACCCCGCCCTTGTTGCTGGGCATTCCAGCTTACCTGTGTCGCTTCTGGCCTCTACCTTTTCGACGGAAGCGCCGTGGCAAACGTAGCGGCTGGTTGGTGCGTTTGAAGGCTGCTTTGGGGCATCGATGTCCAGACCCATTCAATGTTCGTGGGCGGGTGCCGCGCCTCTACTTCCCGTTACGTGCGTTGGATCCTGTGGGTACCTGTTTAGTGCCTGTTGATGGAGGCCATGATGGACTGTTCCAGCCCCGTTTTCCCTGCACTCCTCGGCCCTATAGACGTGTGGTGAATCTTCACAACCTGCGACCTCTTCGCCGGGAATCTCGGACGTCAGATGGTGGCGGAGATCCGCCAATCTCTGCCAGGATCGGTCTGATAAATGCTAGGTCGCTAGCTAACAAAACCTTCGCCATTAAGGATTACTTTTCCTCTCAAAGCCTTGATTTCTTATTCATAACGGAATCTTGGACAACTGGTATGGGTGAGTCCAGCGTTTTTAATGAACTCTTGCCGCAAAACTGCTGCTATTTCAATTTTCCAAGGATGTCTGGACGAGGAGGAGGAATAGTAGCGGTTTTTAAAAGCTGTTTTACTTGTAAACAGTTGCATCCAGTCCGTTTTGGTAGCTTTGAGCTTGGTCTCTTTGAACTTCTTAGCTCCCACCCAGTGTTGTGTGCGGTGGTCTATCGGCCCCCTAAATATAACAAAAATTTTATAAGTGATTTTTCTGATTTCTTGGCTGATATCATGCCACGATATGACAGAGTTTTATTGGTTGGTGATTTTAATATTCGTATCTGTTGTCCTACTTCACCTATGGCTCAGTCGTTTCTTAATGTTATTGAGTCTTTTAATCTTGTGCAGTCTGTAACTGGTGCTACCCATGAGCATGGACACACTCTTGACTTGGTTTTATCTTATGGTCTACCAGTTTTTAATTTAGTGATTGGTGACCCGTTATTTTCAGACCATATGCCTGTTTTATTTGAGATAAAGCAGTCTATTACTAAGGTTAAACCATGTGCACCAGTTCGGTTCTGTCGTGTTCTTAACCCTTCTACTGCTGTTCAGTTTTCTGCTGTTTTTAATAAGAACTGTACAATCCCAGAGACTGTCAGAAATAAAACCGAGGATATCAGCAACTGGTTTTATTCTACTAGCAAAGCAGCTCTGGATTCGGTGGCACCGTTAAAAACTAGACTTGCAAAATCCAAACATGAACCCTGGTTAAATGACGACACTCGGGCTGCCAGGAGGAAATGTCGTAAAGCTGAACGAAAATGGCAAAAGGATAATTTGCAGGTGTCGCTGCAAATATTGAAGGAATGCTGGCGCTGTTATCAAAGGATTGTAAAAGACGCTAAAAGAAGATACCTGACAAATATAATTGTATCAAACAGTTGCAATCCAGCTATTTTATTTAAAACTATTAACTCTGTTCTAAATGCCCCACATGGTGCTTTTGTGGAGACTTCCCCTGCTGTTTGTGAAAGCTTTTTAAACTTTTTTGTTGAGAAAGTCACTTCTATTAGGGCACAGATCATACCCATTGTGTATGACCCTATTGATACTGTGTCTTGCCCTGCTGTTTTTAATAGCTTTGAATGTGTGACTTTGCAATCCCTGCAGGAGGTCGTTAGTCACTTGAAGCCAACTGGTTCTCCAGATGATGCTATTCCACCTCGACTGTTCAATGAGGTTTTTAATATTATAGGTCTGTCGATCCTTGCTCTTGTTAATAGTAGCTTGTCCTCAGGTGTTGTTCCTGAAAATCTGAAACATGCAGTTGTCCAGCCTCTAATTAAGAAATCAAATTTGGATCCTGCTGTCCTAGCGAACTACAGACCAATTTCAAAATTGCCTTTCATCTCGAAAATTCTTGAGAAGGTAGTTTATAAGCAACTAATGTCTTATCTCATTGAACATAATATTTTAGAGATTTTCCAATCTGGTTTTAGATCACTTCATAGCACAGAGTCAGCTCTCTTAAAAGTTTTTAACGATATATTTTGGGCAACTGATTCTGGTGACTGTGTTGTTTTGGTGTTGTTGGATTTATCAGCTGCTTTTGACACAGTTGATCACAGGATTTTAATTGCTCGTCTGGAACAATATGTGGGCCTTGGTCAAACAGCTCTAGACTGGTTTAAGTCTTATTTGACAAAACGCACTTTTTGTGTCTGTCTTGATGGCAATAGATCATCCTCTGCTCCTCTATCATGTGGTGTTCCGCAGGGCTCAGTCTTGGGTCCTCTTTTGTTCTTACTGTATCTCCTTCCTCTTGGCTCTGTTTTTAGGAAATACGGGATTGCTTTTCATTGTTATGCTGATGACACACAGATTTATTTACCTTTAAAGAAAGCAGATTCCACTTCTCTTCGGTCTCTGTTTCTATGTTTGGAGGATTTGAAGGCATGGATGGCCCAAAATTTCTTGAAATTAAATGAAGACAAGATAGAGGTAGTGATTTTTGGCAGCTCGAATGAAGACTCTCTGCCTGTTGATTGCTCTTTGGCTCAGTATGTCAGGCCAGTTGTTACAAATTTAGGGGTCAAGATGGATGCTGGTCTTAGGATGGAGTCTCAAATTAAAACAGTTGTAAAGTCAGGCTTTTTTCATTTGAGGCAGCTGGCTAAAGTAAAACCAATTCTTCCCAGACAGCATTTTGAAACAGCAATCCATGCATTTGTGACCACACGACTAGATTACTGCAATGCACTTTACATAGGTATTAGTGATTCATGTATTTCCCAGCTTCAGAGGGTTCAGAATGCAGCTGCACGACTTTTAACAGGTACACGGAAATTTGACAGTATTTCTCCTGTTTTGGCCTCTTTACATTGGTTGCCGGTGCATTACCGGATTCATTTTAAAATACTTTTATTTGTTTTTAAAGCTTTAAATGGCCATGCCCCTCCATACCTGTCTGAGCTGCTACATCCTTACACACCCTCTCGTTCACTCAGGTCAGCTGACCAGTTGTTTCTGAAGGTCCCGAAGACAAAGCGTAAGCTTAGAGGGGACCGAGCTTTTTCTGTGATAGCTCCCAGGCTCTGGAATGACCTTCCATTGAACATAAGACAGGCCTCTTCAATTGAGGTTTTTAAGTCCCTTCTTAAAACTCATCTTTTTTCTTTGGCCTTTTAGCACAATCTGAGATGTTTTACCTTGTTTTATTGTGTTTGTATTTTATTTTATTATTTTATTCCTGTTTTAAATTTTACCCTTCCATTTTATCATTGTATTGTATTATATAATTGTGTAAAGCACTTTGGTCCTGTTGGGTGCATAAAGTGCTCTATAAATAAAGTTGGTATGGTATGGTATGGTATGTTAGAATGCTGTTCATTGACTTCAGCTCGGCATTCAACACCATCATCCCCCAACAGCTCATCCTTAAACTGGACAGTCTGGGGCTGAACACCTCATTGTGTAACTGGCTGCTAGACTTCCTGACTGGGAGACCACAGGCAGTACGGGTCGGCAGGAACGCATTCAGCACCATCACAGTGAATACAGGGGCCCCCCCAAGGTTGCGTGCTGAGCCCACTTCTATTCACCCTTCTGACACACGACTGCACACCATCATACAGCTCCAACTACTTTGTCAAGTTTGCAGACGATACAACTGTGGTGGGTCTCATCAGCAACAATGACGAGACAGACTACAGGAACGAGGTGAGCCGCCTGGCCTTGTGGTGCGGACACAACAATCTCTCTCTGAATGTGGATAAGACAAAGGAGATTCTTGTGGACTTCAGGAAGATGCACGCCCAGCATGCTCCTCTGACCATCAATGGTACTACTGTGGAGAGAGTGAGCAGCGCCAAGTTTCTGGGAGTGCACGTCTCAGAGGACCTGTTCTGGAGCAGGAACACTGTATCACTGGCCAAGAAGGCTCACCAGCGCCTCTACTTTCTCTGCAAGCTGAAAAGAGCTGGAGCTCCAACCCCCATCATGTGCACCTTCTACAGGGGTGCCATAGAGAGTGTCCTGACCAGCTGCATCACGGTGTGGTTCGGTGCATGTACTGCATCCTGCGGCAAGACACTCCAGCGCATCGTGAGAGCAGCCGAGATGATCGTTGGCACCTCCTTCCCCTCACTACATGACTTACACAGTACCCTCTTCACTCGGAAAGCCCTCTGCATGGCAGGTGATCCCACACACCCACTACACAGCTTCTTCAGCCTGCTGCCATCAGGGAGGAGACTGCGGAGTCTCCAGGCTCGAACTAGCAGACTGCGAGACAGCTCTGTTCATCAGGCAGTCAGGATGCTGAACTCTCTGCCTGCTCTGCCTCCCCTCCCTCTTGTATCGCCTTAACACACAAAACTTTCACACATTTCCACACAACACAAAAACTTTCTAACACTGAACTCTGCATCATTAAAAAAACAGGTTATACACTCAACACAGGCTCATGTGCTCATTCAATTTGCACTACTGTTTACATTTGCACTACTGTTTATATTCAAACTACTGTTCATATTCATATTCAAACTACTGTTTATTTTCCAACTACTGTTTATATTCATATTATTGTTCATATTCAAACTACTGTTCATATTCATACCACTGTTTTTATTCATACTACTGTTTACATTTGCACTACTGTTTATACTCACACTGCTGCTTATATTACACTACCGCTGATTTACAAATATATTTTTTTACTAGTCTTACTGCACATGTCACTTTACCTACACCAATATCAAGGACTTCATACATACACTGTGTACATTCACTTCATATGCTGCTTTGCCACTCACTACAAATATCAATGTCAGGACCTTCATTTCATTTCATTTTATTTTATAGATATACTTTTTAAAATATTTTTATACCGTATAGTACAATTTAAGACAGTATCACGCTTTTATTATTTCATTTTATGCTTATGTTTAATAAATGTTTTAATGTTAAATGGTTATTGTTGCATCGGGGTCTGAGAGAAATGTAATTTCAATCCTGTGTATGTCCTGTACATATTGCAGTTTTTGACAATAAAGTGACTTTGACTTGACTTTAAGAGAGGAGTAAAGGAGGCCATCTTTGTGAAAAGAAATCGTCCATCGTTAAACAGGGGTGGAGCCTCCAGGTTCAACTGTCCCCCTCTTACAATGCTGTGATTGCTAGTATCACTCAGCCCTCTGTGAACAGTAAACAGCCATCAGGTGCTAATGATCCATTGTTAGGCTGATGGTCCTTCTTGAGCATGTGATCAGCTGGTTCTGGTTATCAGCAGCAAAACTGGTTGATCCACTCTGAGAAGGTGCTATTTAAGAGACTGAGCTGAAAACAGCTCCTCAGAATGAGGAAGTCTCTCGGATGAGAGACGAAACGTTTCTAGATTTTTTTGTTGTTTTGCTTTGTTTAGTTTTTTTGAACGTCCAGAGGACCGGATTGAACTTTTTTAGATTATAAAAAACCTATAAACGTATTAATCTCTAAAACTAAACCTAATGCGCACCACTGCAGGCGGTGGTGTGGGGTGGTCGTCCCCCCCACTGTTTTTGGTTTGGTTTTTGATGTGCCGCACATTTGTTTTACTTTTGCAGCTTAATAATAATAATAAAAATTAATAGTTTAGTTTTTCCTGTGACTTATTTGATAAATGGTAGGAGCATAATATACGCTACCAATGTTTTAGACTCGCTTATCCTTAACTTTGCTGTATGTATTTTATATTCTTTATGTATTTTATATTCTTTATGTAATTTATTCCTGTTGATCTTTGTTCTTACTGTAAAGTGTCCTTGGGTGTCATGAAAGGCGCTTTTTAAATAAAATGATGATTATTATTATTATTATTATTATTATTATAATGTTTGGTGGTCTTTTTTGTAAATAATGACCTTTTTTGCGGTTTTACTTATTTATTTTTTGCATCTTTAGATTCTATGATGTCATCAAGTACGAGTTCTACTAGAGTTTTATTTTATTAATGTCGAGTTTAAAAATTATGTAGTCGTTCAACCCCTACCGTACCCTGAAGCCCCGCGATAAGTGAACAACTGTGAAGTAGGAATAGTAGTACAAGTAGTAAGTAGTAGTTTATTTTAGTTATATATATATATATATATATATATGTGTGTGTGTGTGTGTGTGTGTGTGTGTGAATAAAGGTGTTTAACCCTTTCCACACTCTTGCAATATTCTAAACAATGTTTCAAAACTGTAAAAGCTCGAAAATGTTTGGTGTTTTATATTTTTATTCCATATGCTGTAATTATTATTATCTTGTTACTTGTATTTGATGATATGATCTTTTTTGTTAAGCACTTTGGTAACAGTTTGTTTTAAATGTGCCATATAAATAAATCTGACTTGACTTGACTAAAAGAGACAGCATGTCATGATTTCAGATCCCTGCATCCGCTGCTCTTAGCCACCTGCAAGCCCTCTTGGCCGCGCCCACTCCTCCGCTCTGCATGGAGATCAGCTGATCAGCTGCAGCAGGAAATTTAACCTGCAGTGGGCTGCACAAAGGTGCAGGAGGTGCTAAATATTTTAAAATAATTCATTTTAAATAAAACTTCCATGCCAATCCTGTGGCTCATCCATCAGTGTCCATGTCCAATCTTATTTTGAAAAATCGCGATAGAACAAGTCTGCGATAAACGAACCGTGAAGTAGCGAGGGACTACTGTATTTGTAAAAATACGAGTATCGGGCCCGATACGATACACCATTAGTTAGTTTTCACTTCGCAGTGTGAACGATGGAAGGAAATTGATTTTATTTGTCTTAGATTCATACTTTTTTAATATGTGAATAACTGCTACTGATCTATAGCAGTTTTACAAGAATATAAAACTAAATAAATACCACATGGTTACAAACACAAGACATACAGCCAATAATAAATAACTCCAGCAAATGAAACAAAAATTATTCTTCAGACACACTGATTTATTGTGATCTCTCTCAGTATAAACAACAAAAAAATTTAGAAACGTTTCGTCTCTCATCCGAGAGACTTCCTCAGTCTGAGGTGCAAAGTTTCATCCTGCCTCAGCAATGCCAAACCACCACCTTCCAACATCAGTAGAGAGGAGAGGGA
>NC_056508.1:685828-710889 GCF_014905685.2 Nematolebias whitei | reverse complement strand
TGCATTAATGGTGCCTTTCCAGACATGCAAGCTGCCCATGCCACAAGTGCTCATGCAACCCCATACCATGAGTGATGCAGACTTCTGAACGGAGCGTTGATAACAACTTGGGCTATCCTTGTCCTCTCTGGTCCGGATGACATGGCGTCCCAGTGTTCCATAAAGAACTTCAAATGGTGACTCATCTGACCACAGAACAGTCTTCCATTTTGCCACACTCCATTTTAAATGACCCCTGGCCCAGTGCAAACGTCTGAGCTTGTGGAGCTTGCTTAGAAATGGCTTCCTCTTTGCACTGTAGAGTTTCAGCTGGCAACGGCAGATGGCACGGTGGATTGTGTTCACTGACGATGCTTTCTGGAAGTATTCCTGAGCCCATTCTGTTATTTCCTTGACAGTGGCATTCCTGTTTGAGGTGCAGAGATCACCAGCATCCAGTAGAGTTTTACGCCCTTGACCCTTACGCACAGCGATTGTTCCCGATTCTCTGAATCTTTTGATGTTATGCACGGTTGATGATGATAACTTAAAAGTCTTTGCTATTTTACGCTGGGTAACACCATTCTGGTATTGCTGCACTATCTTTCTGTGCAACAATGGTGGAATTGGTGATCCTCTTACCATCTTGGCTTCTGAGAGACACTGACACTCTGAGAAGCTCTTTTTATACCCAATCATGTTGTCAATTGACCTAATTAGTGTTAATTGGTCTTCCAGCTGTTCGTTATATGCTCAATTTCCTTTTTCCAGCCACTTATTGCTACTTGTCCCAACTTTTTTGGGATTTGTTGACACTGTGAAATTTTGAATCAACATATTTTTCTTTTAAAATGTTACATTTACTCGGATTAAACTTTTGATCTGTCATCGATGTTATATTACGAATAAAATATTGACATTTGTCATCTCCACATCATTGCATTCAGTTTTTATTCACAATTTGCCTAGTGTCCCAACTTTTTTGGAATCCGGTTTGTACATAAATAAGACGCTGCTGCATATAAACCGTGGGGTAGAAAGTGTGAGAAAAAAAGTAGATTACAGTAATTTACTTTTTATGTATATGAAAGTTCTGTTCAGTGCCCTGAGATGACCTTTGTTGTGACTTGGCACTATATAAATAAACTGAACTGAAATGAAATCTGATGGAATATTGTTCACCTCCTGTATTATTTCTCTTTTTTTCAGAGTGCTCCTGTGATTCTCGGACCTCACTGAACACCAGCTGTACCACCTCAGGTATCTGTCATTGCCGACCCAACTACAGCGGAACATCATGTGACCAGTGTGCTCCTGGTTATTACGGCTACCCCACCTGTGCACGTGAGTAATACAGTCTCTGTAGGTGTAGAAACACTGGCTACATAATGTAACCCCAGATTCCATGAGTATAGACTTTTCTCTTGTAGCAACCTACAATGTATTAAAAGCATATAATATAATAAAGCCAACAATGTTAAAACTTGCCAATAATGTCATATATTTTGAGCCAAATATAAAATCACATTTTGCCAATAATGTAATAACCTATTATGTTATTGGCCTAGTATTTTTTTTTAAACTCTTTGATAATGTAATTACTTATGTTATTGGCCTAGTATTTAAAAATCTTTGATAATGTTTCAACTGCAGCCAATAATGGAATAATTCATAAATATGACTACAATTATTGGAAATAAATAATAATAATAATAATAGTAATGAGTTATGTATTGTCATCATTGTATGTTCCCATACAATGACAAAATTGGCTCTCTGTATTCAACCCATCCACCACTAGGTGGTGTAGTGCGCAGCTATTGAAAGCACCTAGCTGTGCTGCTCAGAGACACCATGAGATGTGCAATGACTGGGGGATCGAACCTGGGACTTTAGGGTTCCGAGTCGGCAGCCCTGCCTCTACACCATCTCGACATTGTTTTGCAGTTTTTATGCAGTTGGCTCAACAAAATAGGTGTAGGAAATGGCATTTTCTTCATATTCATTTATCAAAGATACTGTATGTATTATTCAGCACTCTTGTTCATTATTTTTTGTTAAAGCCAGTTTGACATAGATTTTGTTGTACAAAATCTTGATTTAGAATGTTGTTTGCTTTGACATGTGAATTCATACTTTCCGTACCCTGACTCCCCCACCCCCGCGCGCGCGGTAAGTGAAAAATCGTGAAGTAGGGATACAGTAGTCCAAGTTCAGTTCAAGTACAGTAAACTTTGTCATGATGTGCCAGGCTGCAATTACCCTCATCACCTATTACTCCCAATCTCCCTCCTTAAATTAACAATTATAATTTAAATACTGTAACATTTTAAGCTGCATGGATTGTTTATTTAAAATGCTACAGTATTTAAATTTAAATTGTAGAGAACAGAAGCGCAGTAGGACATCGACGGGTTAACCCTTCAAGCAGCAGCAGCACGGAGCAGACTTGTACTTCTTGATCAATTACACTGACACAGCTGAAGATAATTAAAAATATCTTTTAACACTTCACTGGATGAAATTCCTCTGGTTGAGTGAGCTCTGAGCCCTTCTGTAGGCTGAGCTCCTGAGGAAATGTACACCTGTGAAACAGCCTCACACAGACAGTGTGACAGGTGCTGATCAGACAGCGGAAGTCCTTGAAACTGATCTCTGACGTACACGGACAGACACTGAGAGCGGCATGATGCGGCCATGTGCGCAACGTAGCAGGAGAGCTCATGCATAGGGCAGAGGAGATGAGGGGTGACTTCCTTGCAGTACTGAGCGATACTGGGAATCTCCATACTGGTAATTAGACACAGACTGTAAACATTCTGGAAGCTACCGTTTCTCTTCCAGACCCACAACCAGAATGTGATGCTATCATCATCGACGAGTCCTCTCTAGTGTATTCATTTCCTCCAAAGACAACAAAGACCTTTGAAGAACATTATGTCTAAGATGTAGTTCTAGAGACACAGAAAAACTTTAAAGAATGAGAAGACAGACATAGTTTTGATGTCTACTGGACTTCAAGCCTGAAGGCTGAAACAAGGTCAAGAAGAGGCTAAGGAAATTGATATAGAGTGACAGACAAAATCAAGCTACCATCACATTGGTAAAACTTTCTGAGAGATAGAGACAAGACTGAGCTCTTTTGGTTCCTACCTGACATGATGATGATCTTGAGTCAGAGTCAGAGTCAGAGATTCTTTATTGTCGTTCGCACCACATGTGGCACATGTGGTGCGAACGGAATTAGTTTTCATTCATTCAACCTTTATTTAAACAGATAAGTCACATTGAGCCTCGAAAACGAGACCTGTTTGGACAGACAATAAAAACTGGTGAAAAATGACACATAGGGTTTGGAGACAAAAAAAATCCTAACATGCTTATAACCTCTGTTTGAAGGTCAACAGTGTGATAATGAAAAAAATCTTGCACACGAGAACATAATGATGTCGACATTACGCAGGGGTGAGGGGAGGGATGGACGCAAGGGCGGTGAGCAGCTAGAGACAACTCCATAGAGACACTGCAGAGTTCAGATAAAATCACTCAGTTCAAATAGTTCCCTCTGGAGAGATCCGTGCACACTCGGGGGTGGCCGAGGACGACCAGAGACGAATCCAGAATCCTGAAATGATGATGGAATGTTTATTCAGCTGGACTCCTCTGAAAAGTCCATGGAAATTCCTCAGAAGGAGGGGAGGGAGGGGTGGAGCATCAGGTTTACAAAACTTTCCAGGCGGGTTGAGATAAGACAGCCCGTCAACGTGCCTGAGAATAATCCCAGAGATCTGATCCATTCTGCCAAAAGTCTGGGTGCTCTAGGCACGAACCAAGCCATCCTATAAGGCAAGCAGCCTGACCAGGTCAAGATTTGCTGCCGACGACTTCCTTGTTTGTTGATAGACCAGGAACCAGCCAAATCCAAAAGGCAGGAACCAGTTATCATAAATACAAATATAAATGCGTCCTTAAAATCCACAGAGGACAGCAGAAATAGACACGTCATCAAGTCTTCAAAGTTAATGAGATATCCAGCTGCATGTGTGCCAACAGGGCAAATCGGCTCGCCTAAAGGCTGTCTTCTCTTAAAAGAAATGTTATCAATTGTGTTGAGGGACCAATTGACCAAATCCAAGTCCATTGTTATGATTCAGAAGATTTGTAGAAGAGCGGCTCTAAAGCAGTTTCACAGACTGGACAAAGCAAAAGCAAAGCGGAGAGGAGAGGAGGAGATGTCCGCCCTTGACAAAAGCAAGTGTTGAATGGTCCCAGTTACATCCAACAATAAAATGTAAAAGAAAAACAGTAATAAGATCTAAGATATGAACTAAGAAAAACAAACTAAAAATACAATAAGCACTAATAGCATGAAAACAATAAAAACAATACATTAAATAGCAGCACAAACATGAGTCTGTGTGAGCAGATGAGCACGCATGAACACAGCAGCATGAAATAAATCAGCAGCAACATGAAACAGATCAGCAGCAACATGATGTGATTTTTCACAATGATTCTCCTGGTTAGAGATTCATGAGTCTAACAGCTTCGGGGTAGAAGCTGTTCCTCAGTCTATTGGTTTTACACTTAATGCTCCTCAACCTCATTCCTGAGGGGAGCGGGGCAAAAAGTGTGTGTGCTGGATGGAGTGGAGTCCTTCATGATGCAGATGGCCCTTTTCTTGCATCTGGAGGTGTGTCCCAACAATATCAAAGTTTTGACCAAAGGAAAACAGGCTCTTTCCAAAAAACCAATTAGTCTCACAAGCATGAAACCATGAAGAAGCTGACTCCAAAATATGGACACATGTTCTTCATGCAGCCATGCAATGGATGCAATCTTTTTTGATTAAAGCACATTACACAGACATTCTTATTGTTGCAGTCAGTGTTTTATGACTTTTCAGGATGCATGCTTAGAAATGCTTTGGGTTGAATTTGGCCTGTTCCAGTCCATCTGGTGGTTGCCTTTTCATAATATCGTGGTGAATTTTGGGCCAGAGAAATCCAGTGGCATTCTGTTCTTTCACACTTTCACTGGCTGTGATGTTTGTCAGCCTTTTGTGGAAATGGCAAGAAAATTGCCAGCCATGTACGGTAGGTTTGTCCTGAAGTGATCCCTGTATTCAAAAAGCTCAGTCCCTACTCACCATCCATCCATTTTCTTCCGCTTATCTGGGGTCGGGTTGCGGGGGTAGCAGCTTAAGTAGGGAGGCCCAGACTTCCCTCGCCCCATCCACTTGGGCCAGCTCCTCCGGGGGGAATCCCGAGGCATTCCCAGGCCAGTCGAGAATCATAGTCCCTCCAACGTGTCCAGGGTCTTCCTCTGGGTCTACTTCTGGTGGGACGTGTCCAGAACACCTCACCAGGGAGGTGTCGAAGAGGCATCCTAACCAGATTCCCGAGCCACCTCAACTGGCTCCTCTCGATGTGGAGAAGCAGCGGCTCTACTATGAGTCCCTCCTGGATGATCGAGCTTCTCACCCTATCTCTAAGGGAAAGCCCAGACACCCTGCTGTGAAAACTCATTTCGGCCGCTTGTATCCGAGATCTCATTCTTTCTGTCACAACCCAAAGGTCATGACCATAGATGAGGGTAGGAACGTAGATAGATCGGTAAATTGAGAACTTTGCCTTTTGACTCAGCTCTCTCTTCACCACGACAGACCTGTAAAGTGCCCGCTTCACTGCAGACGCTGCACCTTACTGTCTATTGATCTCACACTCCATTTTTCCCTCATTCGTGAACAAGACCCCAAGATACTTGAACTCCTCTAAATGGGGCAGGACCTCCTCCCTGACCCGGAGAGGGGACTCTACCCTTTTCCAGCTCAAGACCATGGCCTTGGATTTGGAGGAACTGATCTTCATCCCGGCTGTGTCACACGCGGTTGTGAACCGCTCCAGCGAGAGCTGTAGATCACAATCTGATGAAGCCAATAGGACCACATCATCTGCAAAAAGCAGAGACGCAATCCTAAGGCCACCAAAACGGATCCCCTGAACACCTTGGCTGTGCCTAGAAATTCTGTCCATAAAAGTTATGAACAGAATCGGTGACAAAGGGCAACCTTGGTGGAGTCCAACTCTCACCGGGAATGAGCCCGACTTACTGCCGACAATGCGGACCAGGCTCTGACACCGGTCATGCAAGGACCTAACAGCCCATATCAAATGGCCTAGTGCCCCATACTCTTAGAGTACCCCCCACAGGTTCCCCGAGAAACGGTCAAACGCCTTCTCCAAGTCCACAAAACACATGTAGACTGGTTGGGCAAAACTCCCACTTATCTTCCAGGACCCTGCTGAGAGTGTAGAGCTGGTCCAGTGTTACACGACTAGGACAAATACTGCACTACTCCTCCTGAATCTGAGGTTCGACTATCTGATGGACCCTCCTCTCCAGAACCCCCGAATAGACCTTACCAGGGAGGCTTAAGAGCGTGATTCCCCTGTAGCTGGAACACACTCTACGGTCCCCCTTTTTGAATAGGGGGACCACCACCCCGATCTGCAAATCTCGGGGAACTTCCCCCGATGTCCATGTAATATTGCAGAGTTGCATAAGCCAGCACAACCCTACAACATCCAGAGCCTTAAGGAACTCCCGGCGAATCTCATCCACCCCCGTGGCCCTGCCACTGAGGAGCTTTTTAACCACCTCGATGACCTCAGCACCAGAGATTGTAGGGCCTGACCCAGTGTCCCCAGGCTCCGCTTCCTCAGTGGAAGACGTGCCGGTGGGATTGTGGAGGTCTTCAAAGTATTCTGCCCACCAACCCACAACATCCCAAGTTGAGGTCAGTAGCACACCACCACCACTATAAACAGTGTTGGTGGCGTATCGCTTTCCCCCCCGAGACGCCGGATGGTGGACCAGAATCATTCTCCATTGCCTCTCTGAACTCCTCCCATGCCCGAGTTTTTGCCTTGGCGACCACCCGAGCCGCATGTCGCTTGGACTGTCAGTACCCATCAGCTGCTTCTGGGGTCCCACAGGCCAAAAAGGCCCGATAGGACTCCTTCTTCAGCCTGACAGCATCCCTCAACGATGGTGTCCACCATCGGGTTCGAGGGTTGCCGCCGCGACAGGCACCGACAACCTTGCGGCCGCAGCTCCGGTAAGCCACCTCGACAATAGAGGCACAAAACATGGTCCACTCAGACTCAGTGTCCCCCACCTCCCCCAGAACATGTTCGAAGTTCTCCCGGAGGTGGGAGTTAAAACTCCGTCTCACAGGAGACTCTGCCAGACGTTTCTAGCAAACCCTCACAATACGTTTGGGTCTGCCAGGTCTGACCGGCATCTTCCCCCACCATCGGAGCCAACTCACAACCAGGCAGTGAATCAGTGAACAGCTCCGCCCCCTCTTCACCCGAGTGTCCAAGACATGTGGCCGCAGATCAGATGAGACGATGACAAAGTCTATCATCGAACTGCGGCCTAGGGTGTCCTGGTGCCAAGAGCACATATGGACACCCTTATGCTTGAACAAGGTGTTCGTTATTGACAATCCATGACGAGCACAGGAGTCCAACAACAGAACACCACTCGGGTTCAGATCAGGGGGGCCGTTCCTCCCAACCACACCCATCCAGTTCTCACTGTCATTGCCCACATGAGCATTGAAGTCCCCCCAGCAGAACAAAGGAGTTCCCAGGAGGTGCACTTTCCAGTACCCCCTCCAAGGACTCCAAAAAGGGTGAATAATCTGAACTGCCGTTTGGTGCATAAGCACAAACGAGAGTCAAAACCCGTCCCCCCACATGTAGGCGGAGGGAGGCCACCCTCTCATTCACTGGGGTGAACCCCAACACACAGGCACCAAGTTGGGGGGCAATAAGTATGCCCACTCCTGCTCGGCGCCGCTCACCAGGTGCAACACCAGAGTGGATGAGTGTCCAGCCCCTCTCAAGGAAGCTGGTTCCAGATTCATTGTGTTGTTTCACATGAAACAACACGATGAATCTTCTCCTTTGAAAATGCAACATGCACAGTATTCCTGTTCTAATACATCACTCTACATTTGGTGGTCACTTACCTAGACATCACATTTTAAACATCATAGCAAGAGTATTTGTCTAATTCCCATTAAATCACCACAATTTTCAATCCTTTCAAATTTGAACATTCAGAATTAGACTTTTCCTACTCAAAAACATATTTTAATGGACATACCTTCAAAATAGGTTTAAGAAATCAAAATTTAGTTCAAACACAGTTTAAAGCCACTTCCAATTGTGACCATCCTGAAAAATGATAGCAATTTAGTTTTTTCGAGGGTGTAAGGTAATTTTTTGAGAGAGTACATCCTGGAGTGCATGTGTACCACATTTGGTGTTTGTAATATCAAGTGAAATATTGTTTCAGCAGTCTACTGCACTACAGGTAGTTCTCAATTATTCTTACACTTGTGAGTGATCATACTCCCACTGCAGCAGCCGCCACGGACAGTCTGATAACATATACTGCAGGCACGGGAACCTTGACCTATCCACGTGCTCTGGAGCTATTAGTATCACTATCAACTCTTCTTACTGCACCAGGTCCAAGAGACGTGGGCTCAACGTAACTGGAAGAAGTCATAAAGTGCGTCTTTGGCCATGTCCAGCATGGAGTTGTTCCACAAGCTCCGTAAGAACTAGTACTGACAGAACTGTGAACTGCATGTGGCAAACAAATCAACCTCTGCTCCACTGTACCTGTTCCAAATGTGGAGCATCATATTTGGGTGGAGTCTCTAGTCCAGGGGTATCTAAACTTGGTCCATGAGAGGCCCCTATCCTTCATGTTTTACTTTGTTCCAACACACTGTTCAAAGGTTGAATGTGTTCTGTAGAAGCCTGTTAATGACCCACTGAACCAAAACTATTGGCATTTTATGATGGACGTAAATGTTTTGTACGGTGCCCTGAGGTTATGTTTGTCTTGAGTTGGCGCTCTATAAATAAACTAAATTAAATTCATTGTGTTGTTTCACATTGTTTTTCCTATAAATGTCCTGTATCTGTTTTCAGCCTGTCAGTGTTCCACTGAAGGTTCCCGCTACCGAAGCTGTGACCAGCTGACAGGACAGTGCGTTTGTCTGCCAGGTGTGAGGGGGCTCAGGTGTGACAGCTGTACACACGGCTCCTACGGCTTCCCCAACTGTCAAGGTGATAACAGCTGCACAGCAGAAACACATGTTAACATAGCCATCCACAGCTGATCACATAAATATTTGGGTGAATGTTAGGGGTGTGAATCTTTTAATTTAAATGTTATCACTTTAAATATTGGGTTTGGTCAAAACTTGGGTGTAAATATATTTACAGCTCCCTAATGTAGTGGGTTAAACATAACTCTATTCAAGACGTAAATGTAAGAACAAAGTGAAATGAGTTTGTAAATTGTTGGGGTTTTTTTGTTTAAGAAGTTATCAAGTGAGTCATTACTCTTGGATAATGTGAGTTTAAATCTTTAGGCACATTTTGATTTAATTTGATTACTATTTTGAAGTGCTGCAATGTGCTTATAAAATGATTATCAATGCATCTCAATTATCTGTGATTGGTTTGATGAATAAACACCAGGAGACAGCTGTTACAATTTTATTGCATTCCATTTGTTGTCAGAAGTCAAAATTTTTGAGTTTTGTCAGAAAATTCATCTGGAATGTCCCCCAAAGCTAGAAAACTGATCTGTAAAGTCAGAACTTCCTGACCAGCCTCAAATCTCAATATGGCTGACTCCCTGAGCACTGTAAGCTTTGCCTTAGATTCAGCTCTTCACTTGGATAACCAGTATCCCATTGTTTCACCAAGAATCACACTGCCTATGCTCACACTGCAGGCATATGTGGCCCCCTTTTTTTTTTTACCCCTATGCGACCCATATTGGAATTTTTCATGACAGTCTGAATGTGACAAATCCATTTTTTTCTGATGTGACCCAGATGTTTTTCATATGTGGTACTGATGTTTTTCAAAATGACTACAATTGGAATGGTCATGCCTCATTTCATCTGATTCTTATTCAGTGAGGTAGGAGTGAGCAGATGAGTGCAGGTATTAATAATAATGATAATAACCTTGTGCAGTTTAAATCTTGGAACTTCTCACGTCTTCAGCTACAGAACAAAAGTCCAGTTGCTACATCTTTGTTCTTTTAATCTCCCATGTTCTGTATGGCTGACAATCTACAGCAGCATATGATACTAATGCTGGTGTCAGACCATATCGATGCTTATGGGATGGGATCCATACTCGAGTTGGTTTTTATCTTCAGTATGTCGCCCCCAACCCAGACAAACAAAGTTGTACTGGAGGAGCCATCAAGACTCAAGAATAAAAGTAAACCCTGGACCAAATAAACATGTCAGATCATTAAATCAGTTCTGATTGGACAACTTCAGAATCACACATGCTAACACGTAGCATCCATGTTTACTAGCTTAAACACAGCGTACTGTGTGTGACATCATGTTCTCTTCTGTGCATGTTGGTCGTCTCAACTGAAAACGATTCACACTGGAGTCTGATGGAGGTCACATTTAATGACGTGAACTTTCACGTCATTAAATGTGTATATATATATATATATATATATATATATCTTATCTGAGCAAAAAAAAATTGGAACTGAGCATTAGGACCTGCAGTGTGAACTTGAACATGCTTTAGTGAGAAGACTGTAAAAAAAACACTCTCAGTAAGACAATATAAAATATCATATTGAACTTTACCCCAGTGGTGGGCACTCCTAACCAAAAATTTGGCTACACTAATCTGCTTAAAAAAATTGTGGAAGCTAACGTTAAAGCTCTGACTTTTATCATAGACTGCTGTTGCTGACACTGTGACTGTCTGTAATGTGACAACATTGTAAGGGAACACAACTCAAAACTGTTCATAAATCACAAGTAAAGTGTACGTGTCCCATTCAGAGTGAGCTTTCAGAAATTAATCCGGTCCATTGGAACCAAAGAGGTGGAGTAAAACTCTGCGGTGCTGAACAAGAGCGATGCATTCAATGTCTGTTGGACGTTTCCCTCGTGTCATTTACTAAAATAAATTAACTCACGGGCAGCATGGTGGTGCAACTGGTAAACTGGTAGAGCTGCTGCCTCTCAGCGAGCAGGTTACCCTGGTTCAAATCCTGGTCAGGGGGCCTTTCTGGGTGGAGTTTGCATGTTCTCTCCGTGCATGCGTGGGTTTTCTACGGGTACTCCAGTTTCCTCCCACAGACCAAAAACATGCATGTTAGGCTGATTGGTAACTCTAAATTGTCCCTAGGTGTGAGTGAGAGCATGAATGGTTGTTTGTCTCTATGTGTCCTGTGATGGACTGGAGACCTGTCCAGGGTGTACCCCGCCTCTCGCGCAGTGATTGCTGGACATGGGCATCAGCGACCCCCGTGACCAAAAAGGAAGACGCAGGTAAAAGATAATGGATGTATGGAAATTAACTCACTATGGAGATCCTCTTTGTTTTAACTACTTTGTATTAAAGTAAAAATTTGTGAAATGTGTAGAGCGTAACTTCAAGAGTCAGTGTGAGAGTTGCAAAGCATGCTGGGTAAGAATTATGTGTGCAGTGTTTCTGTTTGTTTCTGAATGTGAAAATGTTTATTTTTTATTTTTTTAATCCAAGTAATTTTATAGATTTTTTTTTAAATATACAAACAAAAAAAGAACAGAACAAAAAAACCTCCCACCTCTCCCCTGCCATACTGGGTCAGTCACACACACATAAATTCATCCATCCATCCATCCATCCATTATCTTTTACCCGCTTGTTCCATTTTGGTTCACAGGGGTCGCTGGTGCCCATGTCCAGCAATCACTGTGCCAGGGGCGGGGGACACCCTGGACGGGTCGCAAGTCCATCACAGGGACACATAGAGACAAACGAGACAAACAACCATTCACTCTCTCACTCACACCTAGGGACAATTTAGAGTTACCATCAGCCTAACATGCATGTTTTTGGTCTGTGGGAGGAAACCGGAGCACCCGGAGAAAACCCACGCATGCACAGAGAGAACATGCAAACTCCACCCAGAAAGGCCCCTGGACCGGGGTTTGAACCAGGGACCTGCTCGCTGAGAGGCAGCAGCTCTACCAGTTGCGCCACCGTGCTGCCCACATAAATTCAATTCAGTTCAATTCAAAGTTTTTGTATATAGCACATTTAAAAACAACCACAGCTGACCAAAGTGCTTCACAATAATAACAACATAAATAAAAATTTGATCAAATAAATGAAATTGAGTTTAATAAAAAATAAAAGTAGGAAAAAAATTTGCAATAAAATACCAGTAAATTAATAGTACTAATAAAAACCAACACAAACTTTCGTATTTGCTGCACTTTCCCAAACACTCGAATAAATCAAGTACTAATTTGAGGGTGAAGTAAAGTTAAAGGCCAGCGAGAATAGATGTGTTTTCAGTCTGGACTTAAACTGATCTACTGACAGAGAGAGCTTAACAGACAGAGGGAGACTGTTCCACAGTCTGGGTGCTGCCACAGAGAAGCCTCCAGTCTCACCTCTAGTCTTTAACTTGGCTTTAGGGACAGCCAACAAAAGCTGGTCGGCTGACCTCGGGGCTCTGGAAGGAGTGTAGGGCTGCAACAGCTCGCTTAAGTAAGATGGGCAACAGTCATTAAAACTTTTGATTTCACCCAAAAAGCAACAGTGAGCCAGTGAAGGGAGTGCAAAATGGGGGTAATAGATTCACGCCTCCTTGTGTTCGTTAACAGACGGGCTGCAGCGTTTTGGACGCTCTGCAATCGCTGCAGGAGCTCTGGTCCAACCCTTAATACAAAGAATTACAATAATCTAAACACAATGTTATAAATGCATGGATAGCGCTCTCAAGATCAGGCCAAGGAAGATAAGGTTTTTTCTTAGCAAGGGTCCTCAGCTGGAAGAAACTGGCTTTGATAACAGTGCTAATATGCTTTTCAAATTTAAACAGAGGATCAACCATCACACCCAGATTTTTTACAAACGGAGACAGGAGGACAAAGGACCAACCACACTGTCATGCCCAAGCAAGGGATTACATTGACCGGACACCAGAGTCTAAAGTTTTTTCCTTATTTAGGTTCAGAAAATTTGCTCTCAACTATACCTGTACATCCCTAAGACATTCCTGTAACATGACTACAACAGTGCTAATCTGTTCGGAGACCCCTGGGGAACCCTATATTTCAGAGGAGACACAAAGGAGAAATGCTATCCTAGATTTACAGAAAAACTCCCATTTGAGAGATAGGATCGAAACCAGTTTAAAGCTGTACCATGAATCCCAACAAGTCACTCCAGATGGGTCAAAAGGATGCCTTGATCCACAGTGTCAAAGGCAGCGAACAAAATAAACTAATCAGGCATTGACAAGGTTTCCACATACATTATAAAGGGCTGCCAAGTGTCCCAAAATCTTTGAACTGAACCCTTCAGGGTTTATCTATTTATTTTTTTAATGAATATGATGCATCATCTCTCTTATCCAGTGAACATAAGCTGGGGGGTGTGGGTCCTTCTAGCTACACAAAACAAGTATCCTGGCCAAAAGAAAGCCAAAAGTAATCACATCCTTCTCGTAGTTGCTGAAGGTGATACAATAAATGGTGATGGGTGTACAGTTTTGCCACATATTCCAGAGAAGGTGTAAAAAATAGATAGCAAAATGTCTGCAGTTTGGGATAAGTCCAGAATGTAAAGAAGGGTGTAACTGAAATTTGTTTACAACGATTACATGCAGGGTCCATGTCGGTTTTGATCTTGGACAACTTGTCTTTGGACCAGTGCAGTCGGTGCACCACCTTGAATTGAATTACAGCATGCCTCAGACAGATTGGGGATGAGTAAATGTTCTTAATTATCTTTTTGCCAGATTGAGTCTGATATGGATTTCTCCAAGTCTGTTTCCCATTTCAGTTTAAGGGAGTCCAAACTGCTCTCATGGTATGAACTGAGCAGAGTATAGATCTTGCTGAGGGCTCCCTTAGTATCAAACCTTCATTCAAAAATCTTAACCACAAAATGTTTAGATGGGTACAAAGGAAAACAATCAGTTAGATCTCACAAAATGTCTCAGCTGCAGATATCTGAAAAACTGTGACTTGTGGATATTAAACTTCTTTAACAGCTACTCAAAAGAGGCAAATCTACCATCAATATAGAGATCACACATTGAATGCACTCCCATCTAGATCCAGGTGTCAAAAGCTGTATCGGCTACTGAGGGAGTAAACAAATGATTATTTGACACAGATGCCAGAAACTCTACAGAGTTACATGCCCTCCTGAACTGATTCCAAATCTTAACATCCAGATCATAATTAGGTTAGAATTGTAGGCTGATGCTAACTTGTTTAAAAGACAGTCGAGAGCAGAGTAATGCAGAAGGAGAACTCGATCTAACTGAGGCCCTCTCCAAAGCCACCCAACTGAGAGAAGGGGAATCCTTACACAACCAGAATAGAATCTGTTATTAGCTGTCCAGTAATAGTGCATGAAATTAGGAAGTGACATGCCTCCAAGCCTGTGAAGCAGATGCAAGACCGTTTTGGCAATCCATGGATGCTTTTTATTCCAAATAAACACTGATAGCTGGCTGTTCAGATAAGCAAAGAATAATTGAGTAAGGAAGATTGGCAGATTCTGAAAAAGGTATAGAAATAGGATATCAGAAGGTATTATCCTTCTTATAGAAGTAGGATATTCATTTTTACAGAGTTTATTCTAGCCCGCAGAGTGTGAGGTAGGGATTGCCATTTAGCAATATCCTTCATATGGTGCGAATGACAAAGAACCTTGACTTGACTTAAGGTTCGCCATGAAATGTAGATAATTAATTGTATAGAGGTTCTTATGATCTCAAGTTACCCAAATGCCAAGGTTTTTTTTTTTTTAACTAATTTTAAAAGGTACAGTGTCTAAGATTTTCTTTTCTAAAGTGGCCACAGGCATCAGCTCACTCTTTTGAAGATTAACCTTATAGCCAGATATTTTCTCAAAAATTTGAAGCAAAGTAAATTATTCAGGAATTCTGGTAAGAGGGTCAGATACATACAAAAGCATGTCATCAGCATATAAAGAAACTTTATGCTCTGTGCCTACTCGATTTATTCCCTTAATGATGAAGTTTTTTCCGTAAAGCAGCAGCTAGTGGTTCTATCGCTAATGCACATATGGTAAATGGACTGTACTTATATAGCACATTTCTATCTTACCAAGATACTCAAAGCACTTTACGCTACAATCTGTGCCCTCATTTATCCATTCATACAGCGCTCTACTGTTTCTGTACAAAGAATAATCAGAGCTGTATCACATTCATACACCGATGGGACACACATTGGAGGCAATGGGGGTTCAATGTCTTGCCCAGGGACACTTCAGCATGTGACTGCTGGTGGAATCGAACCCCCAACTCTTGTACTGGAGGATGACTGCTCTAACCACTCAGCCACAGTTGCCCATAGAAGCCTAGAAGTGGTGAGAGCGGGCACCCCATCTCGTACCTTGTTTCAGTTAGAAATATCTGGATGTTACAGTTAGTGCGGACTGCTGCCATTGTGGAGGTATATGTCAGCCTCAACCTAGAAATTAATTTGGGACCAAATTTAAATAACTTAAAAGTCTCAAAGAGATAGCTTGATTCCACCCGGTCAAATGCCTTCTCAGTGTCTAATGAGAGAATGACTTTGTCACAGTTGTGATTGGGCACACTAGGAGTGTACAACACACCAAGCAGCCGCCTAAAATTGAAAAAAGTCTGACGGTTTTTAACAAACTTCGTCTGGTCAGGCAGGACAATTGTGGGGACCACCCACTCAAATCGTTTTGCCAGGACCTTTGCAAGAATTTTTATGTCAGTATTTAAGTGAGATAGGTCTATATTAGCTGCAGTTTAGAGGATCTTTTTCCTTCTTAGGTAACATTGAGATTATATATTGACGCATGGACAGTGGCAATGTCTGTGCAGCAAGTGACTCCTCAAACACAATTCAATTCAATTCAGTTTATTTATATAGCGCCAAATCACAATAAAGTTGTCTCAGGGCACTTTACAGAAACACAGACATTAATGAGAGCAGTGAGCATTAGTGAGAGCACATTTGAAAATTTCTTTTAAAAACACTCAGATGGGAAGCCATCTGGTCCAGGGGATTTCCTTTTTTGAGTATTGTTGATTGCACAGTTGATCTCAGCCACAGAGAACTCCCTCTCCAAATCTCCAAGATCAATATTCACTGAAGGAAGTTTAAGATCTTTTAAAAAGTTATCCAAGTCTGATAGGATAGCTGATGACTCAGTCATATACAGTAACTGGTAAAATTTACTAAAAGATGTATTAATTACAGCATCATTGTGACATGCAGCTCCCTGCTCATTATTTATTATTGGAATAGCTTGGTTGACTGACTGTCACCGTAGCTGATGGCGAGCAATCACCCAGCCTTTTCACCGTGTTCATAGTAACCCTCTCTAGATTTTGAAATGATATATTTTGCCTGCTCAGTAGACAAAGTATTAAATTCAGTTTGAAGTAACTAGAGCTGTGTACAACAACATCCATGCTCAATAATCCAGGTATACAATCCAACATTTTTCAGTCAGGTCATCTGGATTGTTTCTTTTTTTTTTGTGCTGAAACGTTTCGCCTTCGATCCGGAAGGCTTCATCAGTCAAGGAAACACACAACAAAACTGATTCTTACCCCAACAGCTTACTCCAAAGTGGAACAAACCAGTTCTGCTTGTGATAAGATGGTCTCTTTCGAACGCCCCCTCCTCCATTGCCGGCCCTCTTCCTGGTTGACAGTCTTGTCAAACTGGTCAAACAAAATCAGTTTTGTTAGCCTACCATAGTACATTAAACTTGAACTCAAATTAAAATACAGACTTCAGTTATTTTTAATCATATTGCTCTAACGTTTGTTATATTTTCTAAACTTAACCTAATATGAAATATACAGACTTCAGTCTTAACATATTGATTCATATTTAGTAAATATTTAACAAAATTTCAAAACTTGTGCAAGTTTGCACAAAAGCACTTCTGAACTGTAATTTATAAACCATAAACTGTATCATTGAGAACTGGCTCCAGGTGATGTGTCTCATCTCTTCAACCTGTTAAAAAGACAAATTACATTACGTTTATTGTACAACTTGTCTATAAGTTTTAGTATAATATGAAAAATAAAAGTTTCCTTTGATCTGCAGCTGCATCAGAGCTTCTACCACTTTATTCTGTTTCATGGTGAAGTTGTGGTGCTGCTTTATCACAAAAAAAGCTACGTGAAGGAATAACGTACGTTGGGTCCAGCGTATTAAAAATAAACCTGAATCCCTTGCCTTCGACTGAGCTGTCTGTAAATCCTTTGTGCAGGAGATGGGGTGGAAAATCTTCAGAGCTCTTGGAGAATTAGCTGGAAGTTTGCTCAGTTCGCTGGTCGGCTGCTTCACTTTCATCTTCCTTCCTCGCATTTGTCATATTTCCAAAATACTGTACTGTAATTTTATTTTACACTTCTTGCAAACAACCGTGCTCTTGTTAAGCTCCGTCTTCCCTGGAACATTGTAGAATCTGAAATGACTTTACATTGACTTTTACCGACGAAGGAACGGGTTGAATCATGCTATCCTCCAGCTCCATGCTAGCATCAGGTAAGAGGAGCTGGCTAACTAACTAGCTTGCTGTATGGTAGTCTACATGGCCAAATTCTACAGTGACGGGTGGACAGGTAGTTCAATATGCTGTACGCTTGGGAGTATGAGTGGGAAAAAATTAAACTTAAACACATTTTTAAATCGATTTTGGGGCTTTTAGAATCTATTTAGAATCGCCATGACTAGGAATTTAGATTCTTAATCAAATTTTGGGCCCAGGTCTGCTCCACTCTGACTGCCTGCAGCTCGCTCCTAATAAAGTTAAAATCATATTGATCAGAGCCGCCTTCATCTCCATCCTAATTATCGCCGTTACTTCAGATTTAATTGAAGCCAGAATATCTGACTTCAGAGCCTACTCGACCATCTCTCACGAGCCTTGCGAGGACGGGGCCAACGCACCTGCCGTTCCACCTGCTGCTCTGGCATCACCGCGGACCGAGGCTGCACCTGTGTCACCAGGCCGCATGGGTAAAGACCTTGCCATTTTAGATTTTTTTAATTTAGTGGCCATATTACAGCTCCTTCGTATCGACCCTGCGACACCAATCTCAGAGGCAGAATCCAATGTGGAGGCAGCGAGAATATAGTTACAAAAGGCAGTTTTTCAGCGGGGCTGACAGGAGCTTTGCAGAACGCAGCTTAATGAATCACAGCCATTTTGGCCTCCCCATGAAAATGGTCTTCTCATGTTATTTTCCTGTTTTGAGTTGGCTTTTACGTTAAAGTCTCTGTTATTGGCTGTAAACTGACACCTTGAGTCAGAGACTACCTCCTTGAGTGGGGTAGATATGGGGTAATGATGTTTATAGACGCTCTCGAGGGCACTGTAAGAGTTCTGATAAGGATGTAATAATCAGTCAATGTCCTCCAGTGAGATTTGTAAACATTCTCAAGGGATGTCGGGGAATGCCAAGGACAACGCCTATGAGAATCCACGAGTCCTGAAATGATGGCACGTTTATTCAGCTGGTTTCATCTGGTTATCAGTTGGAAATTCCTCAGGTAGCAGGTGGTGAGCGTCAGATCACATGTTGTCCAGGCGAATTCAGATAAGATGACCTTCAAGGCCAGCCAAGGGAGCCAAATTCAGATCCAAACGGTTCCAAAATGTCCAAATTACATGGCCACACCGATGGAACACGACTGAGTAAATCCCCGAGATCTGATCCATTCTTCCCAAAGCATTTGAGTCTGGGCACTCGATGCAGGAACCAAGCCACCATAAAGGCAAGCAGCGTGATTGGGTCCAAATTTGCTGCTGACGACTTCCTTGATTGTTGGTAAAACTAGCAACCAGCCAGATCCAAAAAGCAGGAACCAGTTATCGAAAATCCAATTAAATATGCGTCCTTAAAATCCACAGTTGGCAGCAGAGATAGACACATCATCAAATCTTCCAAGTCGATGTGTGCCAACAGGGCAAATCGACTCGCCTAAAGCCTGTCTTCTCTTTCGAAGAAATGTTGTAAATTGAGTTGAGGGACCAACTGGTCAAATCAAGTCCATAATTATGGCTCAGAAGATGCAAGAGAGGCTCAGAAGCAGTTTCACACACAGACAGAGCAGCAAAGCGGAGATGGAAGGGAGGGGAAAAGCCTCCAACCTCAGCAAGAGCAAGTGGTGAAAAGTTACACTTGTACATGTGTTTGTCTTTGACAGCTGGTGCGTGTCATCCTGACGGCTCTATTCAGTATGCAGTACTGCCACCAGTGGTGAGTTTTACTACTGGTAATCATTCGTAAATGTGCTAACAGGAAATGTTTGGGCTTTAACAGGAAAAATACTGATGGACTTATTTTATTTCATTTATTTTTTAAGTTAGGGACAAAGCAATAATTGACAGATTTGCCTTTATTTTGGTTTTAATTTTTAACGTCTAAAATGCAGACAAATAGTCTTCAGCAGAAACAGACTGATTGGTTTCCTCCTGATTGCAGGGTCAGTGTGAGTGCCGTCGTCATGTTCAAGGCCCTGCTTGTGACAAATGTAAAGCGCTGTACTGGAACCTCTCCCCCGACTCTCTGGATGGATGCTCCAGTAAGAGATGTTTGAGCAGCACTCAGAAGGCAGTAAATAGACCTGATAATAAACATGCTGTGTGCTCTCTCCTGCAGACTGTGAGTGTAACGTTGCAGGGACTCTGAGTGTTCTTGCTGAGTGTGAACAGGTGAGTTCATAACTTCTCTTTCCTTTGAAATGGGCTGTTCTTTCTTTAAGATCATTTACCTTTATACATCTAACCTATTGTAATCAGAAAAATCACTAAGCTGAATAAAGTCATGTTGCAGTTTTGTGACACATACAGCTCTGTGGCTGTAGGGCGGTTCAACGCTACGCACCAAGCCTTAATGGATGGAATCAGACTGACCATTTTTTTCTTCTTTGTGGTGATAAAAGTCTCTGATGATGGACAAACAAAACTGCAAATCAAACTCCTTTTCAAACAAAGCTGAGTTAAATGTTGCAAGCAGAAACATGAGCCACTCTCAGGAGTCTTTCTTTGAATCATTTTTCTTGTCATGTTGCTGCTTTCCTTTAAACACTAAACAGCACTAAGACATTCAGTATTTATCCGTTCTGCTTAACCTGTTGTGTTATAAGCCAGAATGGGATTGTGGTGCTGCTCATCCAGCTGATGGTCCACTCTAGTATCCTGGACAGGTTTGTTGTTTTCTCTGTAGCTTTTAGGGACGTCCCACAGGATTATGGTGCTACTTTTCTGACTTCATCAGATTAACAAATCCAACTACAGACCAGGTTGATGATTAGTTTGTAGTGAAATAAATCAGATAAAAATACAATTTATTTATTTGTTGTTTCTGTCCCACCCACTCTACATGTAAGTGTGATTGGTTAATTTGCCTGTCAGTTACAGAACAATCTCATTCTGCAGACATTTGACCATTGTACTATGACTTCTGTCCTGACAGTCAAGTCCGAAGCTGTGAGAACGCTCTTCAATCATGTTTCTGCCTAGAGAAATACATTTTTAACTGTATTTTACTAAACAACTAACATAAGAAATGTGAATCAATGGGTTCAGTATGAGGAGAATGAATTCCCCCCTCACATGTGGTTATGTTCTGATCATCCAGTAGCCCCTCCCTACACTCACCTTTTCACTCTTCTACTTCTAGTTACACTGAGAAAGTGAACGGGTCCGCCTGTCTTAAGTCTGGCTTTAATTTAGACTCCACTTTCACTACAAACACACTCGGGTAGAGCATTTCTAGCAGATATATTTTTCTTCTGTCCTAATTGGGTTACATTTTATCCACATGGGCTAAGCTAGGTAATAAAAGATGAACAGATTCGTATGGTTCTACTTAATCTTGTTTTAAATAGTTAGCGAACAAACTGTCTCTCCCTGAAAGATTCATTTTTCACATACCTTCCATCTCAACTACAATTCTGTAACTCATTTCCAGACTTTTCCTAACCTCTGCTTTTAAAGTGTTTCTGCAGCCTCTCTTCTCGCTCAGACGAGGGATTTTTCTTTATATTTAAATATTTTAACCTTCCATATCCTGTGTTAAAACCTGTATGGGAGACACGTGTGGGACTTCTGATTTCAGTTGTTTGGGGAAGATTTTAGAGAGAACAGATCTTCAGTCAGGGCTGGACAGTTTAATGCAATGTCAGACTCTACATTGAGCTCATTGTATTAAAGCCAGGCTCAGTAGAAGATTTGACTCAGTGTCTTCTCTGTGTGTTCGATGCCAACAGGCCACAGCTGTTCTTTCATAAAGAGTTTCTGGTCTGAAAACATTCTTATGCTGTTTAATGTAACAGGACAGGACATCATTTCTAATATTTTACCTGCAATGTTTGGAGTATGACCTGCTCCACTTGCTCTTTCCCCTGCCAAAAAAATGGACTTTATAGCATTCACAACTCTGCTGGCCAGGAGACTAATACAGTAGTCCCCCGGTACTTTGTGGTTCATTTTCCGCGGATTTGCTCTATCATGGTTTTTCAAAGTAAGCTTGGACATGACACACAATTGGGTGTTTGATGGATGAGCCACACAAGGAATGGACATGGAATTTTTATTTCAAACAAATGATTTTAAATGATTTAGCACCTGCTGCATCTTTGTGCAGCCCACACTGCAGGATAAACTTCCTCCTCATATAGTAAATGGTAAATGGACTGTACTCATACAGCGCCTTTCTATCTTATTTCAAGATACTCAAAGCTCTTTACTACAATCTGTGCCTCATTGACCCATTCATACAGCTCTATACTAGATCTCTACAGAGATAATTGAACAAATCATTCTAAAGAGACCAATCAGCGCTTCATCACATTCACACACTGATGGACACACATCAGAGTCAATGAGGGGGTTCAGTGTCTTGCCCAGGGACACTTCGGCATGTGACTGCTGGTGGATTCAAACCCCCAACTCTTGCATTGGAGGACGACTGCTCTAACCACTGAGCCACAGCCGCCCACACCCACACTATTTACAGTATTCAAATGAAGTTGCCTTGATCTTTTCATGGAATTGACTAATTGATTACATATTGTTAAGTTTATTTTACAAATGTAGAGATTTGAACACTCCTGTTGATCAGCTGGGACATCAGAGGGGCACAGATTTGTTAGGGCACATGCCACTCTTATCAGTTTTGTCCAGAGTAGTGTACTCTTCATCATCACTTGGCAAAAGACTGATGGGAACAGGTCCATGCAACATCTTATACTTGGAACATGCTTGTCCAAAGATCTTCTCAACGTGTTTGTGAACTGGTGCGAGTCTTCAGGCGTCTCCCAGCTCAACTGCACCCAGCTGCTCTTTGCCCCGTGTGAATGTCAGTGTTTCAACTTTAAAACAGTACAGTCCGACTTGGTTCTGGATGGTGACACCACGGTCTGGAAGAATTACATCTCCAGGTAGAAGCTGATCCAAAAAGCCTCTGTTTAGTGTAATCAGGTGACAAGCAGGTGTCAAGGGGTCCTGGCTCTTCTCTGGTAAAACAAATCAGTAGTTTAAGTCATCAAATATACAATGCTTAAATGGTCATCATGCTTATCATTTTGAAACAGCAATATGCTTGATAGCATGAAATAAAATAATCTGCACCAATAAATGAGTAAATTCAGATTATTAAGTGCAAATACCAGTCTGGATATTCTATACGCATCTTTTCATCCATTTTATATTTTTTGTCAGAGTACACACTGGAGTTTTAACTAATGGAGTAATATTAAAATTAAGTATCAGTACTCTTACATGAGTACAATCTTTAGATGCTCTACACACTGTGAGTTATTTCACTAAATGAAGAACAAACATGGTTTAAGTGAAAATGGCCCAGATACAGTTTGTTAAAGTGATAATTCTTGTTTGAACACAAGCTTTGTTGTTTTCATGTTAGCTTGATCTGGTGAGACATTTGAGGTTAAAAAAATACAGAAAACACTTTATGTTGTCACTGAAAGTACTTTACCCTGCTCTAAGACATACAGTATATACATTACCTACTGTATTGGTTTAATACATTTTATATATTAAAAAAAAATCAGGAAATGCTTTTGTTATGCCTTATTTTGTTGTTTTATGTTGTTTGTATTCATTTTCATGATGGTGAAAGATTTTCCGTTTCCACATTGCAATATTTTATTAAATCTTACAAATATTACTTATACAGTATACAAACGTTAATCTTCTTACCTTGTAAAAAGTGTTCACTGCAAATCTGCAAATATCCCGAGTGCTGCCAGTCCTTACGGTCGATGGCTGCCATCCATCGCCGTCTTCAGTCCTCATCAAAAGGTGATAAAAGGACAAGTCTGGTTTCCTTCCTCGTCTGTTTGAGCAGCCAGCGCAGCACGCTATGACCATTTTTATAGACAAATCAACAGAACAACAAGGATATTATGCAAACAACTAGCTGAGTTCTAACTAGCTACACAGGAGTGGAGGCGGTGTGTTGACATCCGTCATGGCGGCGGTGGCGTTTTTCCAAAGAGCGTGACGTCACTTGCAAAGGGTCAGAATTCCTTCCCTAGTTTGATGATGAATTTAACAGAATTCTTGGGGATGTTTAGAGCCTTGGAAATCCTTTTGTATCCACCCCCAGATTTGTACTTTTTAATAATCTTTTATCTGAGTTGAATTCTGTCACTTTAAAAGGGGTGAATGCAGTTTTCTGATGGAGGTCGGTGCTGGGTGGAGGTGTTCATGTAATGTAAGTGGCTGAAGGAGAAAAAAAAGAGACGCGCCTTTTTAATAGTCACTGAATTTAAATAAACTCTAATTTGAGGAAAATTCCCTTTGATCTCTGGTCTCATTGTTCTGTTTTCTGCGTCAGGTAGATGTGTAGTTTTTTTTTCATTCAACCTTTATTTCTACAGGTAAATCCCATTGAGCCTCGAGGACTCATTTACAAGAGAGACCTGATTTAACAAAGAAAGATGACAACAATGGACAACAGCAACAACAATAAACAGTTATAAAAAGTCACAATTTTTTTTTCAACAAATAGGAAGGCTAAAAAAAACAAAAAACAAAAGTATCAAAAACAGCTAGATTCTAAGGTGAATGTAGAAAACTAAAAACAGGAACATGTCTGCATTGGTCCCTGTCAAAGGTCGAGAGCTTCAGATCTTTTTACAAGATGTTCCAGGAAACAGGAGCGGAGTAGGAGAAGGTCCTTTTGTCTAGTTCAGTCCTCACTGAGGGAACACTGCAGGTAATGATGTCCTGAGAGCGCACGCTGTAGCTGCACTCACACAGAGACATGTAGGAGGAGATGTATGAAGGCAGCAGACCAGGAAGTGATTTAAAGATGAAAATGTACCAGTGGGAGAGTGTGTGTGAAGTTAATGGTGACCAGTTAACCAGTGAATACTGGGTGCAGTGGTGGGTACGATAATCACAGCCAGTTATGAATCTTAGTGCACCATGATAGACAGCATCCAACATCTGCAGCATCCAACATCTGCAGGTTCTCGTAGGAGCGTTCATGTAAATAATGTCACCGTAATCAATGGCGGGAAGGAAAGTCACAGTCACAGCTTTTGATGTGTCTGAGTTTTGTTACTGTTTTTCTGATGCTGCCATGACCTTTATTCATATTATAAGTGACCTAAGATGGCTGTGGTGGGACAGTGGAACATTTACTTCTTTATGTAAGACTTGTTGGACACACATCCACTTACCCAGTTGTAGCCTCATTACCGTGTGTTTCAATTTGTGTTGGACATACGAGAAGTCAGTAGAAATGACAAAAGTGTCTCATGATCTTTTTACAGATAAAAATGCCACTTGATACAAAGTGGAATGTGAATGCTGCCAAATACGTTCTGTATGAGTCATTCTTTAATGGGAGGCACTTTTGTTCTCTATTCTTTTGTACAAACCGGATTCCAAAAAAGTTGGGACACTAAACAAATTGTGAAT
>NC_056508.1:682414-685728 GCF_014905685.2 Nematolebias whitei | reverse complement strand
GCAGAAAGAAAAGCTTTGCAGAGAGTGGTGAAGGCTGCACAGAAGATTTTGGAGTCAGCCTCCCCACCATCACAGACATCTACACCTCCAGATGCAGGAAGAGGGCCACCTGCATCATGAAGGACCACACTCACCCAGCACACACTTTTTGCCCCGCTCCCTTCAGGAAGGAGGTTAAGGAGCATTAAGTGTAGAACCACTAGACTGAGGAACAGCTTCTACCCTGAGGCTGTTAGACTCATGAATCTCTAACCAGAATAATCACTTTGATGACACTTTAATTGGTGATATGCAACTTTATCTGTACTGCTGATTATCCATGCTGCTGATCTTTTGCCTTTAAGCTGATGTATTCATAGTACCCTTCTGCTCACAACAGACTCATGTTCAGGCTGCTGTTTAATATACCATATTATATTCCATTATAATTGTTTAGGGTATATCTTAGATCCTTGTATACTGGTTTTTTTTATATACTTCTTTTTTTCTTTTTTTTTTTTTGCTAGTTTTGTGTGTAACTGGGACTTTGGGTACACAACTTCATTCCACCTCATGTATCACATCTGATGCAAATGACAATAAAGTCACCTTGAACCTTGAATCTTGAAAAACGTTTGACTTGGTACATGGAATTAACAAGAAGAATGCCATTAAGTATATCATGTTTTATTTTCTGGGAGAGTTGTGTTTACTGATCACTGTGGAAAGACACCAACAAATCGGTCTGTGTTTGGGTCTTTATACCACTCTGTCCTGGGATTAATCCTCGTTACAACTCTCCAAAAGTCCCTAGAACTGTTTGGGTCAAGAGCACTCAGTGAATGTGAAAAGAAAGACCTTGGTGTTTAGTCCAAATCTTTTTGATATCTCACTAAAAAGCTGTTTCATTCTAAATATTCTAGTAGCCGTTAATCCTTTCTTTGATTAATTTGAGTTAATCTTACTAGTAAATATCAGAGGCTTTCATGACTTTAGCACCATCTTCTTACAGTATTTTTTGGGATCTGTTTCCAACAAATCACAATGTGTAACATTCATTCAACCTTTATTTATACAGGTTAGTCTCATTGAGCCTCGAGGACTCATTTACATTAGAGACCTGTTTTTGACTAAATGCAGATCTATTTAGTTTATAAATATGGCTACAATGACAAATACAGACTTAGTGCCACAGATTAGGTCTTTTTTGGACTCCGTCTTGTGACAGCACTTGCTTTGTCTTTCTGTTCCTGTGTTTGCAGACCTCGTCCAGATCATTACTTTCCAGACCTCCACCATTTAAAATTTGAGATTGAGGAAGGAAGCATGTTGGATGGACGGCCAGTTCGTTTTGGATACAATCTCCTGGAGTTCCCAGACTTCAGCTGGAGAGGTTATGCTCAGATGTCCCCCATTCAGGTAGGAACAGAACATTTTACCTCTTACCACTGACCTTTGTTATTGATGCACTTTATATTATTAGATTGCATGACTAGATATGAAAAGATCTATAATTAGGAGTTGACAGCATGCAGAACTCCAACTAGTACTCAGTTTACTGTGTTTTCAGAGTTCACTTTTTAATGTTAAATTTAAAGTTAAATGTTAAATCTGTATCTGTGGCCCATCTTTTATTCTGGTATGAAACTTTTGTTTGTGTTGTTATCATGTAGAGACATTTCTCTTTAGTGAATATTCCCCTCAGCACATACTGGGTGTAACATAGTTAAGTGTTTTATTGGCTGCTTTCTTCTGAATATACTTTAGACTCCCTCCACACTGAATGAAATACTTTTTAGCAATTTTATAAAAAAAGAAACCGTTCAGATGATCTGACTGAATGAACATTGTTGGATTTTATACCTGAATTATTGAGCATGGACTTTGGTGTTTTGAACCATTTTTTACCATGTTAAAAATCAGCTAGAACCTGGATGGTCATTGCAGGGTCTTGGTGAAGTCTTCAGGGGCTTCTCACTATGCCTGATAAAGCATGATTATTCCACACTTGTTTTGAGCATGCACAAAACTTCTTTAGTAAAGCTGTGATGGTTTATTGTTGTAGTGACAGTGCATTGGGGTTCCGACATTCCCCAGAACCAACATCAGTTCAATAGCTCTTAGCAGTATGGATTACCATGAGAAAGAGACAGCATGAACTCCAAGGAACTCTTCACACAGGTTAGAGACAAATTTGTGGAGAGGTACAGATCGGGTTTTGTGTGCAGAAAATATCCCAGAACCCCAAACATCCCATGGAGCTCAATTAAATCCTTTATTAGGAAATGGGAAGATAATGCCAACACAGCAAACCTGCTAAGAGAAGGTTGTCCATGAAACCCATGAAGTGAGTAACGATGGCATAAAGCAGAGAAACATCCAGGAAGCCAAATTTAAGTCTGATGGAGCTGGGAGATGGAGGATACTGTGGAAGTTTTTCATCAACTGGAACAGGAATACTTGTCAGGAAAAATGGATGGAGCAAAACGCAGAAAAAAATCACGAGAGGAACTTGGAGTCTTCCAGAGATTTGGGAATGGGATGGAGGTGCACCTTCCAGCAGGACAATGACTCTAAACAGAAAGCTGAAGAGACACTCCTCTGGTTTTTGGAGTCAGTCAAAGGTCCTGTAATGCTCCGGTCAAAGGCCAAACTTCAGTCCAACAGAGAATCTCTGGTTTGATTTAAAGATTGTTGGGCACGAGCAGCACCGTCCAACCTGAATGAGCTGGATACTTCTGCTCATGAAGAATGATCAAACATTCCACATGGACCAAGATCATGGAGAATGACCTGAAGAGACCTGATGCTGGAACTGATGCAGAACAGAGAGCTGCAAAAGAATTACAGTAAACATTTTTGAAGCGTTTTCAACCATAATATCCTGATGCATACTCAATAATCCAGGTAGAAAAATCCAAAAAAGTTCAATCTGGTCCTCTGGACATTCAAAAAACAAAGCAAAAAATGTAGAAACGTTTCGTCTCTCATCTGAAGGACTTCCTCAGGCTGAGGTGCTGTATTCAGCTCAGTCTCTTAAATAGCACCTTCTCAGAGTGGATCAACCAGTTTGCTGCTGACAACCAGAACCAGCTGATCACATGCTCAAGAAGGACCATCAGCCTAACAATGGATCATTAGCACCTGATGGCTGTTTACTGTTCACAGAGGGCTGAGTGATACTAGCAATCACAGCATTGTAAGAGGGGGACAGTTGAACCAGGAGGCCTCCACCCCTGTTTAATGATGGACGATTTCTTTTCACAAAGATGGCCTCCTTTACTCCTCTCTCAAACCATCGTTCCTCTCTGTCCAGGATGTGAACATCTTCATCC
>NC_056508.1:641175-682314 GCF_014905685.2 Nematolebias whitei | reverse complement strand
GGCAGGCAGAAATGTGAAGGGGGCATCTTCATCTGTACACATATTACGGCATATTCATTGCTGACCATGGACTTTGGTTTTCATTGTTATTGTTCACTTGTGTTTTCTTCATGGGACTGAGGTAATTCAAAAAGAGTTCAATACAAAAGACTGAGGTAACAGATAAAAGCTGAAATGTTTACACAGTCAACATTTTCAACCAAGAACACTATCAAACAAAAACAGAGAAACCCACTGACCCATGCCCATCTTGAACGTCTCACTGTGGCTGCAACAACAAATTACAAATACAACATGAAGAAAGTCAAGGACATGCACCACAGCTTCTCATCTCAGGACTAATGTACATTTTGTTTGAACAGATAATGTGCTGGCTGTGTTTCTTTGTTCATAGGTGGGTTGTTTCCTTTTTTCTTTTCTTTTATTTGAGTGACTTGGGGTGACGTCGCAGCTCTCCCCTTGACTTTGATCTGTCAACATGGCTCTTTTGAAAAAAAAAAAAAAAAAAGTGAGGATCACTGATATAAATTGGGGAGTGGTGGCGCGAGGTTAGAAGATGGGCCTGTGATCGGAAAGTCACAGGTTCAACTCCCGGTACCGTCAACATCAAAATGTGGGTGGAAAAGGTGAAACACCCACACCTGCCTCCACCCTCATTTGCCCCACCCTGGGTCCCTGAGCAAGGCCCTTAACCCCCACCACCTGCTCCTAAACAGGTCTCTCTTGAAAATGAGTTCTCGTGACTCAATGAGACTACCTGGATAAATAAAGGGTAAATGAAAAAATTAAAAAAAAATTATGAGTTACTGAAATGAAACAAGATCTATTGTTCCAAAGATCCCGTTTAAACATTAGAGAACATTACAAAATATTAAATATCCAGGTTTGAGTAAAATAATAATAATATTAAAAGCTCTCACTAAGGACTGAACCACAGTATACCAGGTGGAAGGCAGAAATGCTTGCCACTACGCTATGGGAAGAGGGGCGGGGGACGTCATTTTTGAGAGGTATCAATTCATCCTTTCACTTACATAAATGGTGCGTGCTTCCTTTTCACTTTATCGCTTCAAACTATACTTTCCTCAAATGATTGGGTGGGATAATCTTTGTTTTCCAAAAAATGTGACTGTGGGTCCCAATCCCACCTGGCCCCCACGGGGATTTCTGCTCGAGCCGTTGCAAAAATAAAGAGCTGTTCAGTTTGATCATGTGACAGGGGTGCAACTCTTACCAGGAAGAAGCTAGCCTGCTCAGATGTGAGCTGGATCTGTGTGTCAGCAGGCAGGGAGAAGACCGCCACTCTGTTCTGTTCATCCACGGCCACGACTCGACACAGAAAGCTACACACACACACGCACATGCACACGCACATACGCACACACACACACACACACACACAGAGTAATTAGGACCTGCTGATATCCTGGATGGGGACAGGACCATGTCAGTAAACAGAACCAGCACAGAGGTAAACAGATAATTGAGGCTATTTTCAAGTTTGTGTTTATGTCAACAGCAAATCATCACATATGTCGGTTCTGTTCATATAATGAGTACATGATGGTACATGGTCTGTCGACATGAAGTAAAGAATATATACACACTGCCATGAAAAAGTCTTCATCCACTTTAAACGTTCCCATATTTTGTCTTGTCACACCAACAAACCTGAATATCTCACTGAGATTTTATATGACAGAGCAACAAAGTACCATACCATACTATACCACTTTATTTATAAAGCACTTAAAACAGCTACAAGGCCAACCAAAGTGCTGTACAGACAAAACAACAGGTAACACACAAAGCAAAATACAAAATGAGGTAAATCAGAATATAGACAAAAAACGATGCAGATAATGACGACAAACCAGTGTGGAGCATACAGGATCAAAACACAGATCATCTGGTGTTGAAAGATACTGAATAGTAGTGAGTTTTTAAACGGGACTTGAAAACCGAGAGGGAGGGGGCCTGTCTGACAAGCAGAGGTAACTCGTTCCAGAGTCTTGGTCCTGCTACAGAGAAGGCCCTGTCACCTCTGCGCTTAAGACGAGTTCCTGGAACTGTGAAGAGCAACTGGTCCGCTGACTTCAGGGAGCGTGGTGGGAGAGCTTGACTATGAAGTAGAAAGAAAATTAGAATCTGAAAAGTCTGAAAAGTTAAAATGAGTGGTTCACTTCAACATTAGAAATTATATGAACTAAACACACTTTTGATTATCAAGATATTGTAAAATAGTAATGATAATAAAAAAGAAGAGTATTCTTTCAATTGATTACTTCAGGACACAATTAGAAAGTCTCTGGATGAGCTAATTTGTATTTCTGGATTCAAATCAATGAAATAACAGTTCCTGTCCCATGAAGGTCTTCAGAGACAGGTTTTGGTCGGAGGCCTAGTTCACTACAGTCCCCCCTTTGGAAATCATCGCCTGTCCATGGGGATGAATTCCAACATGAACTTACGCCTCCGTTTGTCCTTGATCTTGATGTAAACCAGCAAGAGGAAAACAAAAGTCAAAGAAGGTAATCCCACAACGGTTTAGGTAATTCCACAATGTTGTTGGTAATTCCATTATGTTGTTGGTAATTCCATAATGTTGTCGGTAATTCCATTGCAGCAAAGCTTTAACCACTTGGAAACAAAGTCTGTAATCCATTGGAAAAAGTCATATAATCCACAATGGTAAATCCACAACGATTGGAGGGGTTGATTGATCAGCATGTAGATGGGTTCCCTCGATTGAACTGAAGAGGCGACCACTGGATGGAGTTTGGAGACCCACGTTGTAGCTGTAGGTCCCTTCAGCGAAGGTTGCTGCTGGTGGTTCCCAGTGGATGCCATTCTGGTCCTTATGTGTTCATGCATTTATGTGGTTTTAGTTGGGCTTATGAGTGGGATTTTCCATAAGACCTTGACCTATATGCACCTGGTGTGTAAGCTATCATGGTGCAGATCAGCTACAGGTACCAGTTAAAGGGTGGTTCATGCTGACAAAATTATATATAGGGATTTATACCTATAGAAGGGCATTCCAAACTATTCTTCCATTCCTAACTTGTGTAGTGGTGTCAAGGTCAGCTTTCTGACCTTCCACTACTAATTATTTAAATATAACAAGTTCTCTCTTTTTTGAGTTAAATTTCTGCCATGTGACGAGGTACTGTGAGGATTGTGTTTAAATCAGTGACATGAGACGTTAATTTCCTTTGACCCATCAGAATAAATGTGGTCATTTATTTATCAGAATCAAAATTTAACATCAAAACATGTACACGTGATTAGCTGATCTGGTTATGATTAATAAAACTTGGCACGCTTTACTAATAAGACAACAAGACATTTCTGAAGGCATCTAGATTACTGGCAAAATAGAAGAGTGTAAAGGAAGGAATGAAGATAAATTTAAAAGGAAGATGGATGAGGGAAGATGTATGTTTGTTGACCAGAATTTAGCACGCTTCTTTCAACACCAGCTCAAACCCCCGGTCCACTTGGTGCGCGACAACTCGTGACGTCTCTTTATCTTTGCAGATGATGGATCAGCTCGGGTCTAGATGTCTCTATGCACGCTACCTTTCAGCGTCTCTGGTAAGAGCAGCTGGCCATCGTCAGAAGTCATGTGGTTTACTCCGTTCAACAGAACAAGCTTCCTTCAAAATTGTAGGGCGTTACGCCCGGGTGAGTTCACAGCGAGGCGCTGTGACTCCGCTGGGATGGACGGACCCTCTTCTCACAGTCAAATCCATCAGCTATTGATTAAATTTGAAAGTTCCTTAGGAACTCTCAGTAAAACTCAGTCAGAGATTCCACTCAGAAGTAGAAGACTCCATAGTCCCAAGAAAGACTCATGAAACTGTAAGACTAGGAAGACTAGACTGGTTAGACTCAGAAGACTCGACTGACTGACTCCAACTCGACTGAGTAGTTCCAGGAAGTGTGGACTTTTAAAGAGTTCTCACTTCCGGTCACTCAGGACTTCCTGATTGGTTGAAACAACCAACAGGGGGTGGTTCTAGTGATGTCAGTGGGTTATTACAAGTCAAGAGGACAGAAAATTTTTTTAGGACCTTTTAGTACAGACAGAGAAATGTTTTGAAGATGTGAGAAACTTTGCAGGTGCCAGTTGCTCTTATTTACTGTCTGCTAGGTTTAAAAACAATACAGCCCGTTCTAACAACTTGTTTTCTGACTGTCTCTGACTTTTGACCGACATCACTACTTCTCCTTTAGACAGAAAATCAAAATGCATAATTACTTTGTAAATAGACATTTAACTTGATTTCTAATTTAAATGAGGTGCAAAAATCATTAATACTGTTTCACAGTTGATTTAAAATGAGTGGTTCACTTCAACATTTAGAAATGGTATGAACTAAACACACTTTGATTATCAAGATATTGTAAAATAGTAATGATAATATAAAAAGAAGAGTGTTCTTTCAATTGATTACTTCAGGATACAATTAGACAGTCTCTGGATGAGCTAATTTGTATTTCTGGATTCAAATCAATGAAATAACAGTTCCTGTCCCATGAAGGTCTTCAGAGGCAGGTTTTGGTCGGAGGCCGAGTTCACTACACTTGGTTTAAGTTAGATTTACATGGCAAAATATAGTTTGGTTCAATTGTCTGTTGTCCCTTTAGAAGAACGACTTGAGTTTTGGTTTTTTGGTTTTCCCCCTAAATGTTTTTGGAGTCTATGGCGAGACTCATTTTAAGGATTAGCGTCGTGAGACCAATGTAGGTTATGGTACTTAAGGTAGCATTAATCTACATTGACTCCTCAAAGATTGAAGTTTAACAAATGAACTGCATGTTGGCAAAGTTAAAGTCCTCATAGTCTCTAACTAAAGTACACACAAAATTCATTCTTGCTGGGGGTGTTCAGAAACAATACCAAAACCAAATAAACAATGTCTCAATATCGGCAACAGTAGTGACCAAGCAACTAGAAAACAACGTTTCAACATCGACAAAAGTAGCAACTAGAAAGCAACGTTTCACTGCGTCACTCACTCTGATTGTCAGATTCGATCACGTTATCGCGTCTGAGTTGTTATCTTAACACTTAATTAAGCTTAGACTTATTTAGTTTCTGCTTGGATGACCCTTTTTCCCACGAGGTCTGAGTTTGTGAGATCTTTGTCTTCTGTGGAGTTATTGAACGCCTTGTGTAGTTTGACCTGGTTTCGATGTACCCGTTTAACAATTGGCTCTTTTTGGCCTTTGCTGATTTTGATCTGGTAGAAAACTGGAGACAGTTTGTCTGTTATCAGGTGGGGTCCAGTCCACCTGGGCATCAGTTTGCAGGCGAGAGTTCCGGTTCCGGACTCTCCTTTCCCGGTTGTGGGGGCGAACGTGTAGTACCAGACTCTATCTCCCACTTGGAGTTCCTCGTGAGAGGCCTTTTGGTCATAGTACGCCTTTCGTCCTTTAGCAGATTTTTCCATGTTTCTCTGGTTAAAAGCAAAGGTGTTTTTAAGGTGTTTTTCCAAGTCATTCATGTATTGTTGTGTGGTGTAGGCTGTTGCCATGGCGGCATCGCCTGGTTGGCATAACAGGTGTAGAGGGAGAGTCATTTGTCGACCCGTCATCATCTCGAAGGGAGAGATGCCAGTCGATGTGTGTGGAGTGGCCCTTATGGCCATGAAGACCAGAGGGAGTTTCACGTCCCAGTCCTTGTGGTTTGCGGCTACGTATTTCTTCAAAATACTTACCACAGTTCTGTTTGCTCTCTCCACTTGGCCTGAGGCTTGTGGGTGGTAGCAAACATGGAAGTTGACTTTGATGCCTAGCATCTTCCATAGTTCTTTCATCACTTCAGCTGTGAAGTGTGTACCTTGGTCTGAGTTCACCCTGAGGGGAAGTCCAAACCTTGAAAATACATGATTCATTAGTAACATAGCAGTTGTTTGTGCTGTGTCGTTAGGAGCTGGTAGGCATTCTACCAATTTGGTAAATGTGCAAGTTACCGTGAGAAAATATTTATTTCCTCTAGTGCTCTTAGTAAGTGGTCCAACCCAGTCGATCTGGAGGTCGGACCATGGGAATGCAATGCCTCTACTTTGCAGTGGTGCTCTGTGGAGTGGTCTGGATGGCTGAAACTGGCCACAGACCAGGCACCCTTTAATGTAGTCCTTGACATCCTTTTTCATTCCAGGCCAATAAGCAACTTGTTTTAATGCTTTCAGCGTGGCGTTATCTCTCTTGTGTCCTGCGGACGGGAGGTCATGCGAGTGAACTAACATCACCCCCTTGTGGTCATGGGGGACCACGAACACGGGTGAGGACGTCGGTCCATGAGCAAAAGTTAGGATGCCCTTGATTAGTTTTAGCTGTTTGTGCAGCTGAAAGAGGACTTTAAAGTCTGAATTGAACTGGTTGATCCACTCTGAGATGGTGCTATTTAAGAGACTGAGCTGAATACAGCTCCTCAGACTGAGGAAGTCTCTCAGATGAGAGACGAAACGTTTCTACATTTTTTTGTTGATTTGCTTGGTTTTGTTTTTTTGAATGTCCAGAGGACCAGATTTAACTTTTTTAGACCTGATTTGTAGGTTTGTTCGTGGTGGAATGAGCAGCCATCCACGTACAGCGTTGTCATATCTTTGCAGATATTGCTATCAAAGTAGTGGTGATTCGGGTCCTCACTTACTGAGGGTTTTTCCGCAGCTGGCGGTTGGGTGGCTGGTACATCTTGTGTACATTCTTGGCAGAGTGCCAGGTCGGTGCCCAAATGTGACCTCTTGTTTTGTCCGTAGCGGATGTCTAGGTCAAAACTTTGAAGCGCCATGAGCCACATGGCTACCCGTGAGTTTGTCACCACACCATCTCTGATGCGTTGGCTATTCAGGAAAGTTACTGGCTGGTGTTGTGTTTCAACAATGATTTTTTTTGTCCATCGATGTAACTGGAGAAGTGTTTAACTGCCCACACAGTGGCCAGTAGAGCTTTCTCAGTTTGAGAACTTTAATTCGGGGCCTGCCATTGTCTTACTGGCGTAGGCCACCAGACGATTGTCTTTGTTGTGCATCTGGTACAGACCTGCACTTATGCAGTGAGCTGAGAAGCCCACTTCCAAGTAAAACTCTTTGTTGTAGTCTGGATAGACTAGACATGGGGCTGACTTGAGTCTGTCCCTGACAGCGTTTATTGCCTGCGGTTGGTTATCAGTCCAGACAAATGGGATGTCTTTCTTTAAGAGTTCAGTCAGTGGTTTCGCAAGGTCCGCATAGTACTCCATTAATTGGTGGGATTAGTTACACACGCTGAAATAAGAATGATTATTTTGATGCTTTTATGTCAATTTATACTTAATTTATACTCATTTTATATGCAGCTTATCTGTGCAAATCAGGCCTGTACTGCAGATGTGTTTTTGAGGAATGAAAATAAGCCTCCGGGGGTGCTCTTGCCGCAAGATCTGGCCCATCTTGCGGTTACAGTGACCCGGAGTTTGATGTAGACAGGTCTTTCATCCACCCACGACCTTGGGTTTGAAATACATGTTTTTATGAGCCATCGCTCTGCTGTACAAACTGCCTTGATGATGGAAAACATGTTTGTTCTGCCCGCACGTCACCCAGTCAGAGGGGGAGTATAAAAAGTGTAACACCCAGAATTAGAGTCAAAGTCTGCTGTGGATTCTGGATCCGATGCCCAGCCTGAATTGATGTCACCTTCTCACTCGGACTGAAAACGGCTTCCTCGGTCTGGTGTCACGGTGAGGGGTTTCTACATCAATGCTTGATTTGTACTGAATGTACGTTGTTTTGCTGTATCTGTGGCGGTTTAATAAATGACACTTATTATTCTAGCAGAAAACAGCCTGAGAGTTTCTTTTGAGAGCTTTTATTCATTGCTCCGACCTTTCCCTAACCTGTATCTATCTTGTTAAAGATAATTTCATAGAACACACGCCCAGAAAACTTTGTAGTTCTCTGAGATTGGTGGGGACTTTGAGATTGTCTAGGCCTTGGGTGCGAGTCAATTGTGGTCGTACGCCATCTGAACCTACTAGTAGGCCAACGTAGTCCACCATGGTCCTGCACCACTGGCATTTTGACAGTGAGATTTTAGCACCAGCAATAGTCAGTTGATTCAGAACGTGGTCGATCTCAGCCAAATGTGAGTCCAGTGTTGGCTGCCTCAAAAGGACATCGTCCACGTAGATCAGTGTCCCACGTTCGTGGGCGTCCGGACATGCTTTGTTCAAAAAGATGTTGAACTCAGCTGGTGAGTTAGCGTAGACAAAGGGACACCTGGTGAAGGTGTATTGTCGGCTACCAAAAGTGAAAGCTAGTTTGTGTTGGTCCTCGGCGCGCACAGGAATGGTCCAAAAACCAGAGGCGACGTCGAGGGTGGAAAAGTACTTACCGTCGGTGACCTTGGGCAGTTCCTGTTAGATCTGGGTCATTGGCCACCTGGATAAAGGAACTTTTTTGTTTAGCTTTCTGTAGTCTATGGTAAGTCTCCACTTACCATTTGGTTTCAACACTGGTCATAAAGGTGCAGAGTAGGTGCTATTACATTGTCTGATTATGCCTTTATCTAAAAGGTCATCAATGATTTCCTTGACAGGTTGATGTGCTGCCAGGGGAATCTTGTATTGTCTGACAAATGTAGGCCGTGAGTTGGGCGGAGTTGGGATTCTCACTGCGTGGAGCGAGGTTAACCCACAATTCATTGAGGCAGTCGAGAATGACTTCTCATATTTCATGAGAACTTGGCGGAGTTTGTCTCTTTCTTCATCAGTCGTCAGGGCGTCGGCTTGGGAGACCACCTGTTCAATCTGTGAAGAGATTGCTAAGGGTTCTTGATGTTTGGGGAGCTCCAGTGAGTCCCTTTCTGTGTCGCTAGACCTGTCTATAGGTAGGACACTATAGGTTTGAGGTCCTAATTCGACATCATTGGTTGAGAAGAGAGCTATGGCCTGTGTTGGTTTTGTGAACCAAACTGGACCAGTCTCTTGACTCGATACCAGGTTGTCTGGGAGTCCTCCCAGAAATGGAATGCCTAGTTCAAAATCAAGAAAATCTGTGGAGATCAACCATCCTAGCTTTGTGTTTTTCGGTATCAGTACCTCTTCTGTGCCTGTGTTGCACACAGCAACAGACGTGGTTCTGGAGTCGAGGCTCACTTGGCTTGCGGCCTCAATGGACAGTCCCAGTTTGAAAAACGTAAGAGCTGGTTGAAAGTACGCCTGTTTAAGGCTAAGAGCTTGTCCCGCCACGATGTGGACTCGTACCATTAGGTAGGTTACCTGAGGTGGTACTGAGGTGTTTTGGTTGTTAGCAACCTGGCAGACGTAAGGTTTGCTGTGTCTAGCACAGGAGGTTTCTTTGTGGCTGGTTTTAGTGACCACAGTACATTGTGGCTGGTGTCCAATAGGACACCTAATATTACTAAGATGTCAGAGCCTATGTACAGGTCCTTCTAAAAAAATTAGCATATTGTGATAAAGGTCATTATTTTCCATAATGTAATGATAAAAATGAAACTTTCATATATTTCAGATTCATTGCACACCAACTGAAATATTTCTGGTCTTTAATTGTTTTAATACTGATGATGATAGCATACAGCTCATGAAAACCCAAAATGCCTGTCCCAAAAAAATAGCATATCATGAAAAGGTTCTCTAAACAAGCTATTAACCTAACCATCTGAATCAACGACGTAATTCTAAACACCTGCAAAAGATTCCTGAGGCTTTTAAAAACTCCTAGCCTTGTTCATTACTCAAAACCACAATCATGGGTAAGACTGCCGACCTGACTGTTGTCCAGAAGGCCATCAATGACACTCTCAAGCAAGAGGGTAAGACACAGAAAGAAACTGCTGAACGAATAGTCTGTTCCCAGAGTGCTGTATCAAGGCACCTCAGTGGGAAGTCTGTGGGATGGGAAAAGTATGGCAGAAAACGCTGTACAACGAGAAGAGGTGACCGGACCCTGAGGAGGATTGTGGAGGAGGGCCAATTCCAGACCTTGGGGGACCTGCGGAAGCAGTGGACTGAGTCTGGAGTAGAAACATCCAGAGCCACCGTGCACAGGCGTGTGCAGGAAATGGGCTACAGGTGCCGCATTCCCCAGGTCAAGCCACTTTTGAACCAGAAACAGCAGCTGAAGCGCCTGACCTGGGCTACAGAGAAGCAACACTGGACTGTTGCTCAGTGGTCCAAAGTACTTTTTTCAGATGAAAGCAAATTTTGCATGTCATTCGGAAATCAAGGTGCCAGAGTATGGAGGAAGACTGGGGAGAAGGAAATACCAGAAGTCCAGTGTGAAGCACCCACAGTCAGTGATGGTCTGGGGTGCCATGTCAGCTGCTGGTGTTGGTCCACTGTGTTTTATCAAGGGCAGGGTCAATGCAGCTAGCTATCAGGAGATTTTGGAGCACTTCATGCTTCCATCTGCTGAAAAGCTTTATAGAGATGAATATTTCATTTTTCAGCACAACCTGGCACCTGCTCACAGTGCCAAAACCACTGGTAAATGGTTTACTGACCATGGTATTACTGTGCTCAATTGGCCTGCCAACTCTCCTGACCTGAACCCCATAGAGAACCTGTGGGATATTGTGAAGAGAAAGTTGAGAGACGCAAGACCCAACACTCTGGATGAGCTTAAGGCCGCTATCAAAGCATCTTGGGCCTCCATAACACCTCAGCAGTGCCACAGGCTGATTGCCTCCATGCCACGCCGCATTGAAGCAGTCATTCATGCAAAAGGATTCCCGACCAAGTATTGAGTGCATAACTGAACATGATTATTTGAAGGTTGGCGTTTTTTGTATTAAAAACACTTGTCTTTCATTGGTGGGATGAAATATGCTAATTTTTTGGGACAGGCATTTTGGGTTTTCATGAGCTGTATGCCATAATCATCAGTGTTAAAACAATTAAAGACCTGAAATATTTCAGTTGGTGTGCAATGAATCTGAAATATATGAAGGTTTAATTTTTATCATTACATTATGGAAAATAATGACCTTTATCACAATATGCTAATTTTTTGATAAGGACCCGTAGGTTGCATGTGGTAAATCTGAGATTACGAGGAACGGGTGGACCAGTTCCCGTTGGTTCCAGATCAGTTTCAGGTTAATGACTCCTTTTGCAGTCATCACTCGTGAACTGTTGGGATACAATGGAAAGCGGAAAGCTTTCTCGATCAGAACTGGACCCAAATGTTTTTTAACCAATGTTTCGTAGAAAGCTTGGTTAATAGCTGATTTATCTGTCCACAGCGACAGTACAGCATCTTCGGTGTGGGATCCTTGGATCTCTACACCTTTAACTACCAACGGTAGGTAGTATCCGGTGGGCTCTGACTGTCTCAGCTCGCAGAGGAGGCTTTCTTGTTCGGTCAGAGTTGGGTCCATCGGTTGGGTCTCTTCGGTATCACATGCTTTTAAAGGATTACTTACCGGGACTGTGTTCTCTGCTGAGAAGTCCTCGGTGCCTTCTGCGGTGCCTGCTGTTGGGCAGTCTGTGACCATCCCAGGAGGCATGAGAATTGGCAGGGGTTTACTCACTCTGGCCCACATTGTCTGTTCACCATAATCTATAATCGCGTCAAAGCGATGTATAAAATCCTGGCCAATCAAAAATGGGAATGAGTCAACCGTAGACACATGTACCAGGTGGTATAGTGTCATCTCGCCAACCTGCATGTGAACCATAGCTATAGCTATTAGGGTTGTCCTCGTCTCTGCGAGGCCCTGCAGTTCTATAGCACGTTCTATGAGAGGTATTTCCCTGTAAACACCGTTAGTGGCAGTCCTGAGCTCCACAAACAATTTGGCTGACATAATAGTTATGTCGGCCCCACCGTCCAGTAGGGCTTCATGTGTGAGGACCCCTTCAAGTGTGATTGACAGGTTAGCTTTTTTTAGCGACCCCCTTTCTGATAAGGTTACACAGGAACCTTGAAGGTTTTGGCCAACGTTTGTTCTTACCTTTACCCTTGTCTGTGTAATCCCTGTTTATCCGAAACGTTGGTGCAGTCGCTGCTGCTCCTGAGAGTTCGGTGTTTGACGGGCCTCCGTCATTGATGTATGAGATCACCCGCTCTCTGTGTGTTGAGGGGCTCTCATTGTTTGTATTAACAAGGTCCTGGTGGCTGTCCGTGACAGCGGCAACGTTGTCGTTTGTGTCACCTTGATTTATCTGAACCGTCAGCACAGCTGTTGCTGTTTCTGAGGTTTCAGTTTGTGATGGGTCACCGTCGGTGACGTGTGAGTGTACCCCCCCCCCATTTCTGTTGAGGGGCTCTCAATAGCAATGATATTGCCACACAACGCGTCAGGTTGTTTGTCCGTGGCAATACCTTTCAACATTTCCAAGAACCGACGCACACTCTCTGTCTTGTCCGAGCTCAGAGGTCCGTGGCTCTCTTTCTAGACCCGCTGCTGTTTCTTTTTTGTCTCAGGCTGTCCAGGCCGACGTGGAGGGGGAGCAGGCCCCCTCCTCTGGGGTTCCTGGTGGGATCCCTGGTTGTATGCGTTACCTTGGGTGCCATACTTTTTACTCTTACGACGTGCGCCCCCCTTCTGGTACAATCGTTCATCCTCTGGTTTCTTGGGAAGCCATTTAGGATCTCGTCTGAACCAGGGGGCACTCATCTGTTGTGGTTTGGCAGTTCGAAAATCTCGTTTCCTCTCGCCTTTCTTGGGATGGGGAGCTGAAGCTCTCGTCCCTTCCAATTCTAATGACTGGGCAGGAATCCTCTCACCTGGGAACACCTCATTGGGTGTTTTGGCCTGTGAACGGGCCTCAAAGACATTCACAGCACAAGTTTTTATCTCACTGATGGTTTTCTCTTTGAAATTAGCCATCATCTGTATTGACATCCTTATGTCAGGGTGGAGATTTTTGCTGAAAACGAACTTAAACGCCTCCTCCATGCCGGTTTCGTTCCTGTAACCAAAATAAGCCTGCAAAATTCTGGAATAATATGCCCTTGGGTGCTCATTCTTACCTTGCATGACCTTGTCGGCAGCTGGATAACCGCCAGGTCCCGCGCAAGGGGTATACTCCTTAATTAGAGCAGCACATAACAGGCTATAATCCTTCCTTATGGCATCTGGTTGACGCTCGATAAAGGAAAACACCGTCCTGTCTGAAGTGAGCCTGATCAAACCTATTTTATCCTCAACTGTAGCGTTCGAATAGCTTCCCAATTGGAAGTCAAGGTCGTGCAGATAGGCCTTAGTGTCGGTCGAACCCAACGGCCCTGGCTCGAAGCGTTGGACATATTTCGCTATTGTTTGCAATACTGCTATTGAGAGCGGAGGATGAGGGCTTAGTGGAGGCGGAACAAAGTAATCACGTGGAGGTGGTTCACCAGAATCACGTGGAGGTGGCATAAGGAGATTTTGTGTAGGAGGTACAACAAAATCACTCTGAGGTGGTGATGGTTGACCTGGACTCTGACCCAGTTTGTCTTCGAGTTCCAGATATATTTTCCTCTCGTCAGAGATTTTATTTGTGGCTACGGCAAGTTTTGCCTCACAGGCTGTTAACCGTTCACGTGATGTATGACACTCACTTTGTAAACGCACGCTTTGCTAGACTAATGCCACTTTTTCCAATTTGCACACGTCCAGAGATTTTGATGTTAGCTGCAACTGTTTGCACATAATATCATTGTCTGAACTCAGTGCTTGACACCTTAGCCCTCCTTCACGTAGCTTTTCCTCATATGAGTCTGCTTGGAACAACAACTGAGCTTGTGAGAGCTCTTTCTGACGTTGCAGTTTTTCCTCCCAGGTCTCCTTTTCAAACTGAAACTGTGCGATGAATCGCAGATACTCATCATGTGTTGCTATGCGGTCCTCTGTCTCGCGCATCAAACTTTTTTCATGGGCTTGTCTCTTGCTGGCCTCCAGGTAATATTCAGCTTTTAGCAAGAGTGCTATTTTAGCTAGTTGCTCATAGCCTGACTTCTTTATGGCTGCAGAAGTGACACTGCCTGCCACCTCCTTAAGCTCGTCCAATAAATCTGTTGAGTTCATGCATTCCACCTGGTCACCATATGGAAATAAGGAATCTGTGAGCAGCGTCAAAGCTCTCTCAAGCCAGTCCTTCTCAACACCACTTGGAGCAGGATTAGCATTATCAGCTTTTGTTAAATCTGCCATGGTCGTATTTACTGTTCAGCAAAACCTATCTGGTTAAACCATTGCAATCTTAGAGTTTTTCAACAGGTAAATGTTTGTATTTAAGTGAGCAGCGAGTTTCACACACTATTCAGCTCTGCGGTTCCATCAACAGTACTGTTATAAGCCAACTTTTCAATAATTGGGCACCTGTTTTAGGTTTTACCCCATGAATATTATAAGTAAATGTTTCCTGTGTCAGTGTTCCTTAATATGAGCTTAATTCTAACAGATACAATGAACCAGGCTATTTCAGTGTTTATTTACTCAAATGCACTTAAAATTAATAAACCTACAATATTTTCTAAAAAGTCTGACAGCAACTTTGCAGTTTCAAACGCTCTTTAAGCAGCTTAATTTACCAGAATTTGCTATTTCAAACAGTAACTCATAACCCAAGTGTGATTAACATTTCATTTACCCACATGCTTTTAAAAGAAGTGAAATGAAAAGCGAGTTTGCAGCTCTCAGTTCTGCAAAACTGTTACACTTTGTTTTCACAGCAGGTGGCGGTGCAAGCTTACTTTTACCACAGGGTGACTGTAGCTACAAGTCTTTGACGGTATGAGTCACTGACGACTTCCTGTGAACCATCCTGTTGACATCTGGTTGTTAGCCGTTAGCTTCGATTAGCAACGGACGAACACGGTCCAAATCAGCATTTATAGATGGATTTAAAGCTTGAACGTGGCGTCGCTTCAAAAGCACGCTCTTTAGGCATAAACTCATCAGGTTAGGACCAATTTCAGGGCTGTAATTCAGCGTTTTTTAACCACTAAAGAAGACTCCGTTTAAAACGAGCTTTATTTCCGGGGTCACGTGACTTTACAGACACGTGGACATCGGGGTGGGCTTTTCGCACTGACGCCAGAGTGAGTGGACGTACACGGCGTTACGTCACTGGCTTCTCAGCAAATCAGAACGGATTCTTTCTTTTTCGAGTTAAATTTCTGCCATGTGGCCAAGACAACTTGAGAGTGGAATTTTAATTAGTGACATGAGACGCCATTTATCTTTGACCCATCAGAATAAATACGGTCATTTATTTAACAGAATCAAAATTTGACATCAAAACATGTACACTTGATTTGCTGATCTGTTTCTGATTAATAAACTTAGCAAGTTCAAATAACAAGACAACAGAAGATTACTGATGGAGAATAATTCATCTCTGAAGGCACTTCACTTGATTTACTGGCGAATAGAAGTTTAAAGAGAAGGAGTAAAGAAGTTTAAAGATTTAAAGAGGAGGTTTAGATGGATGAAGGAAGTTGTGTTGACCAGAAATGGCACCCTTCCTCCGAATCCAGCTCAGCCCTCGGTACACTCAGCGTGTGACGACTTGTTACCTTGGCAGAAGATAAATCAGCTCCGGTACAGAGGTGCATTTCACTCTTCTTTCAGCGTCTCCGGTCAGTGGCTGGATATCGTCAGAAGTCGTGACAAAGTACTCCGTTCAACAGAATAAGCTTCCTTAGAAGGAATCTTCATTAGAAGTTGTAGGGTGTTACGCCCGGGTGAGCTCACAGCGAGGCAGCTGTGACTCCGCTGGAATGGACGGACCCTTGGCACATGGTCCAATTCCATACTCCAAAGCTGACTTTCATTAAGAACTGAAAGTTCCTGTACGACTCACCATCAGACTGAGTCTTCCAGTAAGACTTGTAAGACTTAAAGTTCCAGGAAGACTCCAGTAAGACTGAGTCTTCCAGTAAGGCTGAAAGTTCTAGGAAGTGTTGACTTTTAAAGGGTATCCACTTCTTGTCACTTGGTACTTCCTGATTGGTTAACACAACCAGCAGGGGTGGTGTTTTAGTGATGTCAGAGGGTTATTAGAAGTCAACAGACAGCAGAAATGTTTTTAAGAACGGTTAGTACAGACAGGAAAATATTTTGAAGAAATTACACTTTGCAGGTGCCAGTTTCTTATTTACTGTCTGAGAGTTTTAAAAACAAGACACTTCGTTCTCATAACTTGTTTTCTGACTTTTGACAGACATTAAATCCACTCCTCATTCAGACAGAAGATTAAAATGCACACTTACTTCGTAAATAGAAATTTAACTTGTATGATCTAAGTCTAATGAGGTTTAAAAATCATTAATACTGTTTCACAGTTGATTTAAATGAGTAGTTTACTTCAACATTAGAAATGGTATGAACTGAACACACTTTTAATTATCAAGATATCGTAAAATAGTAATGATAATATAAAAAAGAAGAGTGTTCTTTCAATTGATTAATTCAGGATACAATTAAATAGTCTCTTGATGAGATAATTTGTATTTCTGGATTCAAATCAATGAAATAATAGTTCCTGTCCCCTGAAGGTCTTCAGAGACAGATTCATGTCGGAGGTCTAGTTCACTACAGATGTGACTGGGACCCTGTGTACAAAGTTTCGCTCCACCACATGTGGTGCGAATGACAATAAAGTATCTCTGACTCGGAGACAGAGGCTGGTCCACCCTAAGGACAAAACACCCATACAAAAACTGAGTAGTGTGGTGTATGCAGTTCAGTGCAATGATGAATGTCCAAATCTCTATACTGGAGAAACCAAACGGTTATTTCACAGACGCATGGCTCAGCACAGGAGAGCCACCTCCTCTGGACAAGAGTCAGTTGTTCACCTCCACCTCACAGATAAGGGACAATCATTTGAGGACCAAAATGTTCACATTTTGGACTGAGTAGACAGATAGTTTGAGAGGGGAGTGAAGGAAGCCATCTTTTCATTCAACCCTTATTTAGACAGGTAAATCCCATTGAGCCCCGAGGACTCATTTACAAGAGAGACCTGATTTCAACAAAGAATGATGACAACAATAGACAACAGCGACAACAATAGACAGTTATAAAAAGACATACAGATTTTTTTTTTTTTTACAAATAGGATGGCAAAAAAAGTAACAAAAAACAGCTAGATTATAAGGCAAATAATAAACATCTATGTAAAAAGAGAGAAACCATCTCTAAACAGAGGAGGCAGCCTCAGATTTCAACTTTCAAAAACGTATAATGCAACTTTAGGACTGATACCCAGCCAGTTTTCACACCTATCAGATGTGACCAGAGGGGCCTCATCTGTGAATTACATTAACAAAGACCTTAACAAACCCCTACTGTGAGGTGTGAGGTGTGATTAGGTCAATCTGCATATGTATCTTATCTCAGCTTTATAACCTGAACCCCACATGCTCTACTCTTTGAATTGAGAAAGCTTCTCAGATGAGGAGCGAGACATCTTCTGTTATAAATAAAGTCCAGTTGTTTGTGTCTTGAACTTTTTTGAATTTACCATGTCCTGGATGATTGAGAATCTTCACCAGCAGTCTGAGTAAGATTTAAAAGCTTTCCTCTTAACCTGTATATTACCTTTTATAGATTTTGTAACCCACGGCTTGTTTGGGAAGATTTTGACATTCTTATTTGGTATAATCACATCTTTGCAGCAGGCCACTTATGAGCAGATTACATCTGAGTTCATCTGGATCCCCACCACAGGACTCCACAAATATATTCCAGTCTGTGCTATGATAACAGTCCTGCAGGCATTCCACAGACTCATCAGTCCATATTTTAGTCTCCTTCACAAGTACTTTCCCCCTCTTTAAAAGAGTTTTGTATTCTGGTAACAGGTGGACACAGTTGTGATCACCATTTCACCATGTCAGTCTGCCTTCAGGCCTCCCTTCCAAAAGAGATCTGTGATCTCAGTGGGATTTGTCTGGTTAAATAAAGGTTAATAAAAATAATAAATGCCCTAGAGGAGGTAGAGGGAAAGCTGTGTATGCCTTTTTTACAGATCCATAGCAGAGGTCAATAGTCTTATCCCATCTGGTGGGACAGGATATATACTGGGCATAACTAGGGAGTGTCTTTCTGAGGGAGACATAGTTAAAATCCCCGAATACGAAGCTTGGAGCTTCAGGGGAAATAGATTGAAGGCTCTGCACAACATCATAAATAGTTCTACAGGCGGATGGTGCATTGGCTTTTGGGTGAATATATACAACAGTAATGAAGACCTGCAGGAACTCGCGGGGCAGGTAAAAAGGGTCGTAAGGACACTGATAAAAATTCCACATAGGTGTACAGATGCACGCTCTCTGAGTCACAGAAGTACAGTATCTCTTGTTGATGTAAAGACACATCCCTCCTCCTTGTGTTTTCCCTGGTACCTCCATGTCTCAGTCCAGCCGGTAAAGTGCTCCGAAGCTACTGACTGACGGGCCTTCATTGTCGTTGTGCTCTTTTTTTTTTTCTCTCCCTGGCTCTGATCGAGGTGGCTGCTTCTGTCTTTCCTCCCCCATTTTTCCTTCCTCCTGCTCTGCTCTCTGTGTGTCTGAAGCGCCTAGGTCACATCTCCCAAACGTAAATTAAGAAGATTATGGATCAGGTATCCTGGACGTTCAACTCTATTGATAAGATTTTTTCATCAAAGCGACAAGGTCCTGGAGAACCTACGTGTCCAGCTGAGACGCACGCTGTGGGGTATGTCATGGATCCGTGGGGAGTGTGGCAGTTGATGTAACTCTCAGTTCTCTCTCAGGAGGATGCTGAAGACGTTTACATATTTGGAATTATGATAGCAGGGACTCTGCTTTTTGGCATTGGTGGGGCTCTGTTTTATCAACTTTTGAAGAAGACATCGGCAGCAGTTTCAGTCATGGAAAAGCTTCCGAGTCAGTGTGAAGGTTTGGTCTGAGCTGTAGGAACTCTAAATCAACTGGTTTACGAGCTAAACCGTAAGGTGGAGGCAGTTTATGAGAATCGCAGGTCACCTGCGGCTTCTGGGACTCATCAGTGTGGTGGGTTCGACCTTGAAGGAGACTCATAGCATGGATCAGTGGAATGGAATTCCACAGTTAGGCCATTTTGGAACCAAAACGTCCAGATGGACTCAAGGCTGAAGAAAAAATCTGTCTGACTGAATAAAATCAGCAATCAAAGCTTATCTGAATTTGACTCCCGACGGCCTCGGCGACGGGCCGACTATCAAATTTCTCCTAGGACATGGGTAACCAAGGACAGAAGCTTCATCTATCCCCCACCCCCATACACACACACACAATTTGTTGGATGATGCTTCCTCGTTGATTTTTACATGAAACAAAACATGTTAAATCATTTATACTAATCGATAAAGTGTAGTGTACACTAACAGAGTGCCTTGAGATTTTACATTTGAAGTCGGACAGTGAATTCAGTGGATAAGAGACTGCTCCGAACTGTCAAGTAAGTGGGGGGTGGCGAGGTCAGGATGCAAGTGTTTACAAATGTAGATAAACGTAGATGTTTATCAACCTGTTAAGATACAAATCACATCTACTTTATTCAAAAATTTCTGGGGGAGAACCCCAAGACTACCGCACCCCCCCCCCTCCCCACACACACACTATTTGCGTTCCAGCATTGATCGGTTTTGTTACTAATTCAAATCATGCAGTGTTTTAGGATTTTAAGATGAAGTGTAAACAGTTTCTCTCCAAAGTTAATTTGTGAACTGGGATACAGTTTTTGTGGTTCAGATACACTGAGATCACTGAAACAAGAGACAGAAGGACAAATGTCTCATTTTGTCTCTCATTATTCAAGTCATCTGTATAGACTCAAAGATGTCTGTCTGTTTATCCAAGTTGTACCTGTATTTGCAGTGCAGAAGGGTGACTTTGTACTGGTGTGTCCGTGCAGCTGGTGTGCTGACAACAATAGACAGCGACTGTGGTAATTCTTCCTCACTGGAGTACTCGACTATCAGAACGTAATCGCCTGGAGAGGCCATGCGTCCTTCAAGGTCAATGCTGATCTGGAGTAAAAATAATAATAATCAGATGATTTTCTCCACTTTTTAGCTCTTTGCATTTTGCACAAACAGTCATACATCAAAGCCACTGCAGACGGCCATGGTGGGATGGCGTGGAGTGACCTTCTCGGTTGGGCAAGGCCGCGGCAGATGGTTGTCGTTACGGCAACTGGCATCTTTTCCAGAGATGGAAGGGAAGGATTCCAGAGACAGATACTGGTAGAGCAGACAGCTGGACAAATAAAGACAAACAGACAAAAGACAAATCAGAACATGGTAGTTTTTGTCTGTTATCATGTCTTCTCAAGAAGAAGAGCTATTTATTGTCTTGGTTCATGATACAAATTGTTTTCATATTTTAAAGAAAAGTGAGAAAAAAGATATTTTGTGGAAATACATATTCTTGCATTAAACTAAATTAAAATATACAGGGTTCCCAGAATGTCATGATAACAAAAACCCTTGAGCTTTCCTTGATTTTTCCTTTGTAAATCCTGAAATTCCAGGAGATAATTCAGCCTAACAAAATGTTCAGAACTAGAGTAATATTCTGTAGCCTATGGTATGTGCATACTTTAAATCATTCCTAATAATTAATTGTAATGTGCCATGCCGCCACTGTCACTCAGTAAGGATACATGTACTGGTACTCTGAACACTATAAACAGAACATGGACTCATTGATTAATAGAATACAAGCATAAAACATGTGTGCATCAAAGTATGAGAAAGATCATCTTTTGATCAGCAGACCAGTGTCCAAACTCCCTGAGTTTTCCCTGTCTGGAAATTGTGAAAGTCATTTGCCAAGTTTTGCCTGATTTCCAGAGCAGCTGGGAACCCTGAACCTAGCCTTTAGTCAAAAAACATTTGTATAGGCAGGGAATGCGTCATCTCAAGTGTTTGTGGTTGTGTTTTGTCATAAGGTGGTTTGCCTGCAGGAACCAGGACCAACAATGCAACATAGTAATTTATCCCAGAAAACATCCCTGGTAAGCAAATAGTATGTTTTAAACCCACCTTGAAGCTATGAGTTGGTTGGGAAGCACACAACATTTCTGCTAAAGGCAAAATACAACCCTGTTTCTGCTCATCTGTGTGTGTTTATTTGTCTTGTGCTTGCTCAGGATGGGAGACTGGCAACAAAGTGAAATTCAACGCAATCTGCTGGCTTCCTTAAATAGATAACTTTTACTAAATAATTTTTTTTTGTATGTGAATGTTTTTGTATAGTGCCTTGAGATGATTTCTGTTGTGATTTGACACTATATAAAATTAAATTGAATTGAGTAAAAAGCAATAGTTATAACTGAAAAAAAATGTCATTATATTCCTGTTTAGTAGGCTCTGAGGTGTTTATACTGTATTCTTCAGCTAGCAATAGCTAGGGTCACAAGTCTCCTTCACTGTTATTTTGTAAGTCAAAAGCTAAAATGGTCTAGAATACCTGTTAGCTGATTTAAATTGTGCCATAACTTGTGCTGATCTTAAACTATACTGAAAATGATAACAGGTGGAGGTGCATGATCTTATGGCTGTTTGGTTGGTAACTAAGAATGATGCACTTGGTTCAGTCAGGTGGAACTGGAAAGGCTTTTTGAGAATCAGTGATTGTTTTTCATTAACACAACAGTTCATTTATTTCCAGTAAAAAAGAAAAACATAATTACTTCTGGGTGCTGTGTGAAACAGAGCTGTAGGTGCAGGGATCAGTGACTCTCATTTGCAGAATGGGAGCTTCGTAGTAAGCACTAGGCAGCAAAACCAAGTAGTCCTGAAAGAAAACAAGGTTTTTAGTATTTAACAAAAATCAATTAATCAATCCATTCATTCATCCATCCATTTTCCACTTGTTCCAGAGTTGAGATACAGGGGCAGCAGCTTGAGCAGGGAGGCCCAGACATCTCTCTCCCAAGTCACCTCTTCCAGCGCTTCTGGGAGGACGCCAAGATGTTCCCAGACCAGCCAAGAGATGTAGTCTCTCCAGTGTATCCTGGGTCTTCCCTGGGTCTCCTCTCAGTTGGACAGGTCTGAGGTGGGAGGCACCCAGGAAGCATATTTATCAGATACCTGAACCACCTCAACTGGCTCCTCTTGATGTGGAGGAGAAGTATCAGCTCTAATCCGAGTGTATCCCAGATAACTGAAATTCTCACCCTATCTCTAAGGGAGAGTCCAGATATTGTGCAGAGAAAACTCATTTTGACTGCCTGTTTATGTGATCTTGTTCTATTGGTCACTAGGAAGCCATTGGGGGTGGGGGGTGGTAGAGAAATAAATCGACCGGTAAAAAGAGATTGGCCTTACAACTCAGCATGCTCTTTACTACAATGGACTGGCACAAAGTCTGCAATACTGCAGACGTTGCACCAATACACCTGTCAATCTCACACTCCATTCTTCCCTCACTTATGAACAAAATCCCAAGATACTTGAACTTCTCCACTTGAGGCAGAACTTAATCCCAAACCCAGAGAGAGCACCCTTATCCAGCTGAGGACCATGGCCCCAAATTTGGAGGTGCTTATTCTCATCCCAGCCATTTCAAGCTTGGCTGAGAACCATTCCAGTGAGAGCTGAAGATTATGGCACAATGACACCAACAGGACCACATCACTTTAAGAAAAATCATCAATGAAGATGAAAGTTAAGATGAAGTTTTAACTTCATCTTAGAAATCAGTACTTATAGGTAAAATATACTCACCAGCCACTATATTGGTCCACATGTTTAAGTACTTGTTAACACAAATACCTAATCAGTCATGGCATAATCTCAGTGCTTTTAGGTGTGTAGATGGGTTGAAGATGAAACCAGCTGCTAGGGAGCACAAGCCAGTGTATCTCTTTTGCTGGTCCCAAGATCGGGGAAATGGTGAGGGTTGTGTCAAGAAGGGCATATGATGTAAAACACTTTTGCCCAAACTATAATGCGAGTTCATCAAAGCAAAACCATGCTGAATCGGTCGAGGCCCGGGTTAACAACGACCGCCACTGATACTGTTGACAACGAGGGTGCCGGCAAAAATTGTGCTACTGTTAGTTGAAGACCAAGAGGAGGGAAACGTGTCAGGAGACAGAGAGAGAAGAGGAAAGTCAAGAATGTAGGAATGAGGGTTGCAACTCTAAATGGGGGGACAATGACAGGCAAAGGTAGAGGGCTGGCTGACATGATGCAGAGAAGGAAGGTAGAAGTTTTATGTGTCCAAGAGACCAAGTGGAAGGGCAGCAAGACTCACAGCATTGGAGCAGGGTTCAAAATGTTTTATCATGGTGTGGATAGAAACAGAGTAGGAGTGGTCCAGAAGGAGGAGTTGGCAAAGAATGTAGTAGAGGTGAAAAGAGCGTCAGATAGGGTGATGTCAGAGTCATAATTTTTTTATTGTCATTTGCACCACATGTGGTACATGTGGTGGAACAAGGTTATGTACACAGGGTCCCAGTTACATACAACAACAAAAAAAAGTAAAAAAAAAACAGTAATAAGAGCTAAGATATGAACTAAGAAAATTATCAACTAAAAATACATTAAGCACTAATAGTATAAAAACAATACGCCGAATAGCAGCATGAACATGAGTCTGTGTGAGCAGATGAGTACGTACAAACACAGCAACATTGAAATAGATCAGTCGCAACATGATGTGATTTTTCACAGTGAAAATTCTGGTTAGAGATTCATGAGTCTAACAACCTCAGGGTAGAAGCTGTTCCTCAGTCTAGTGGTTCTACACTTAATGCTCCTCAACCTCCTGCCTGAGGGGAGCAGGGCAAAAACTGTGTGTGCTGGATGAGTGGGGTCCTACATGATGCAGATGGCCCTCTTCCTGCATCTAGAGATGTAAATGTCTGTGATGGTGGGGAGACTGACTCCAACAGACTTCTGTGCAGCCTTCACCACTCTCTGCAAAGCTTTTCTTTCTGCAGCTGTGCAGCCTCCATGCAACATGTTGATGCTGGAGCACAGGATGCTCTCCACTGCACACCTGTAGAAGGAGGTGAGGACTGAGCTCCCAGACCAGCTCGCCTCAGTCGCCTGAGGAAGTAGAGACTCTGATGAGCTTCCTTGATAAGGCTGGTAGTGCTGTTGCCCCAGCTAAGGTTGTAATTCAGGTGTACACCCAAGTACTTGTAGCTGGAGACCACTTCCACCACAGATCATCTTATGTTCCTGAGTGGGTTGGTGTGTTTGTTCCTTCTGAAATCCACAACCATCTCCTTCATCTTCTTCACATTGATGTGAAGTTTATTCTCCTTGCACCATCTCTCCAGGTGTTCCACCTCCTGCCTGTAGCTGGATTCATCATTGTTTGTGATGCATCCAACCACCACTGTATCATCTGCAAACCTTACAATGGGACAGCCTGGATGGATAGCTGCACAATCATACGTGAGCAGAATGAACAGGAGAAGGCTCAACACACATCCCTGAGGGGAGCCTGTGCTGAGGGTAATGGTGGAGGAGGAGAAGTTGTGGATCCTCACTGACTGTGGACTGTTTGTTAAGAAGTCTAGTACCCAGTTGCAAATGGAGGGGCTTAGTCCTAGTGTAAGTAGTTTGTCCATCAGGGTTTGGGGTATCATGGTATTGAAGGAAGATATGAAGTCTACAAAGAGCATAGACGCAGGAGTCCTTCTGCTCCAGGTGGTTGAGCGCAGTGTGGACCACAGAGGAGATGGCGTCGTCAGTTGATCGGTTCTTGCGGTATGCATACTGGTGAGGGTTCTCGTTGATGTTGATGGTTGTTTTGATGTGGGTCATGACCAGTTTTTCGAAGCATTTAGCAACTATCAGGATGAGGGCTACTGACTGGTAGTCATTCAGACCAGTCACTATAGAGTTCTTTGGGACTAGAATGATGGTGGCGGTCTTCAGGCAGATGGGAACTGTTGCCAGGGTAAGTGAGAGGTTAACATCAGCCAGCACCTCACAGAGCTGATCAGCACAGTCTTTCAGCACCTTCCCGGGGATGTTGTCTGGGCCGGTTGCTTTGTAGCGTTTACCCTACCAATATACAAGTGGGTCGCACCGCCCCGTCAACTGAGCCAAGCGCCCCATCTACCGAACCCCCCACCCAAACCACCTATCGGCACTGATGTAACACTAATCTAGAGGCTGGCAATGCAGGTGCACTAGCTAAAAAGCTAAAGGCAGCCTCTTCCCTCTGCTAAACCCTCACACTGAAACCTTCCAAACACAAGAAAAAAGAAAATGTTGGTACACACAGCTCGTGGCTGAGATGTGTCTCTGTCTCTCTCTCTTCTCATCACCCCTGCTCTAAAACTGTAAAACTGTCTGTGCAAACAGCGAATGGATGTGACTCTGTCCCCCTCCTCCCCAACGAAAATCACGGATGAGATGAGCGCCCCACCATGGCAAGTTATCTAGAGGAAACACTGCTTTGTGAGGGTTAATCCTCCTGAAAGTACTCACTTCGGCTGAGGTCATGCTGAGAAGTTTTTCATCCGGTGGTGAGCTGAGTCTGGTGCTGGATGGTCTGTTCAGGTCTTCAAAGCATGCATAGAACTTGTTGAGGGTATCAGGCATTGATGGGTCTCTAGGGCATTGTTCACTCCTGCCTTTATAATCTGTTGTACACTCATTGCCCCTCCACATGCTCCATATGTCTTGTGAGGTAAATTGACCTTGGAACCTCTGTGCATATGTAGCCTTGGCCTACTTAATACCATCAGCCAGTTCTTTCCTTGTCCTTCTCAGCTCTTGTGAGTTTCCAGACCTGAAGGCAGAGTTCCTGGCTTCCAGCAGGGTGCGAACCTTTACATTCAGCCATAGATTTCTGTTGGAGTAACTCAACATATCTGACGGTGGTGACGTCATCAGCACATTTACTAATGTACCCTAGAGCTGAGGATGTGTATTGCTCCAGGTCTAGCATCCCCCATTTTCAGCAGCTTCTCTGAAGAACTGCCAGTCTGTGCATTCAAAACAGTCTTTCAGTATGGGGCCAGTATTCTGGACCCAAGATTTAGTTAGGGTCGGCTTGAGTTTCCTGAGCTGTCCCTTGGTTATGCTGCTATAGGCTTAGACTGCTGGAGGACAAACTGACCACAATTTTCACTCTGCTACTGTCTTTACTCACGCTGTTCAACCTGTTTTGTATTTGTAATTATTTTTTCTATCCTTAACATGTTTTTTTTGTCTTTCAGTTACACCTAGACCTACCATTTGTAGTGAACTAAGCCTCCGGTCAAAACCTGACCCTGAAGACCTTCATGGGACAGGAACTGTTATTTCATTGATTTGAATCCAGAAATACAAATTAGCTCATCCAGAGACTTTCTAATTGTATCCTGAACTAATCAATTGAAAGAACACTCTCTTTTTATATTGTCATTACTATTTTTACAAATGTCTTGATAATCAAAAGTGTGTTTAGTTCAAATCATTTTTAAATGTTGAAGTGAACTACTCATTTTAAATCAACTGTGAAACAGTATTAATGATTTTTTAATCCTCACTCAACGTAGAAATCAAGTTAAAATGTCTGTTACAAAGTAATTATGCATTTTTTGATCTTCTGTCTGAAATGAGAAGGAGTGATGTCGGTCAAAAGTCGGAGACAGTCGCAAACAAGTTTATTGGAACGAACTGTCATGTTTTTAAACCTCTCAGACAGAAACAAGAAAAGCTGGCACCTGTGGGTCTGTCATTTCCCCAAAACATTTCTCTGTCTGTTCTTAAACATTTCTCCGTCTGTTCCTAAACATCTCCGCTGTTTTTCTGACTTGTAGTAACCTCTTACGTCACTAAAACCACACCCCTGTTGGTTCTTTCAACCAATCAGGACTTCCCAAAAGGGACCGGAAGCAGAACTCTTTAAAAGTCAACACTTCCTAGTTCCAGTTAGTTCTGAGGGTAGAACCGAACAGAAGTTCCGAACAGCAGAACAAAAGTTCTGAAGTGCTGGAGTTAGTTGGGAGTTCTTCCGAGTCTAGTTGGGATTATGGAATCTTCCACATCTGAGTGGAACCTCTGACGGACTCACAGCTCATGTGAGTTGTAGTAGAACATATCTGTCATATATATTCATACTGTTAAAACGGATTCTTTCATTTTTCTGGACTGTATAACGTACGTGCATTGAATGTAATAAAATGTGGACGTGAGACGTTAATTATCTTTGACTCACCACGACAGTGGGTCATTTATTAACAGAATCAAGTTTAACACATCACACATTTACATTAATTGGCAAGAATTGAGAATAACGACAGCTATTAATCAGTTTACAGGAAGTGAACAATGCGGCGATCGTTCTCACTTCCAACAAAACAGCAGGTATTACCACACGGCGGTGGTGAAAACTTTGCTTCAGACATTTCTAAAAATATCTGGATTAATTTGCTAGCAGATAGGAGAGTTTAAAGAGAGAAAAGGATGTGTGAGGGGTTTGTTTGTGTCAGCATTCAGAACGGCACTCTCCGGGCTCTTTCAGCTTCTTCCCCAGTACACTTAGGTGTTATAAATCAACTTTTAACCTGGAGATGTCCCTGGTACGAAGTTCCATTTAACGCACCCTTTCAGCGTCTCCGTAGGAACAGCTGTGAATCGTCTGAAGTAGTGACGGTATTCCGTCCGACACAAATTCACCTCACGAGTGGACTCACGACTGGAGTCCGTCAGAGTTCCACCCAGAGGTGGAAAATGTTATAATCCCATAAGACTCGGAAGAGCTCTGTGGTCATGTCAGGATTTTCCTGTTTCCCAACTCGCCTCCAAACTCTACTGTCGACTCAAAACTTCTCCAGTTGAACTAGGAAGTACCAACATTTTAATGAGCTCTATTTCCGGTTCATCTGGGAGTTTCTGATTGGTCAATGGACCCAAACAGAGGTGTGTTTTGTGATGTAAGGTGTTATGAAAAGTCAAGGAAAAGATTAAGATTGTTTAAGAACAGACAGAAAGATATTATGGAGGAACCAGACTTCGTGGAGTCACTTCTTCCAGTATCTTGCTGTAAAAGTTAAACATGACATTTCTTTTCAGTAAACTTTCAGTTGACCGAAACTTGAACTTTGAACACACTTACAACTTACTCACTTCAAACAGACGATCAAGAAATGAATCATTACTCTGTAACGTATTCCAACTTGATTCCACTTTGAATGAGGATTAAAAATCATTATACTGTTTCACAGTTGATTTAAATGATTAGTTCACTTCAACATTTAAAAATGGTTTGAACTAAAACACAATTTGATTATCAAAACATTTGTAAAATGGTAATGATAATAGAAAATAGACTTTTTCCACTTGATTAATTCAAGAAAGAAAGTCTCAGGATGGGTCAACCTGTATTTCTGGATTCAAATCAATGAAATGACAGTTCTGTCCCAAATGGTTCTTAAGGTCAAGGTCTTGACCTTAGGTCTAGTTCACTACAGAGTCCACACGTGAGGTGAGCGTGTTGTTGAACGGAGTACCGTCACTACTTTGGACGATTCTCAGCCATCCTAAGGAGACGCTGAAAGGTAGCGTTGAAATAGAACTCCGTACCGGAGCTGACCTATCTTCTGCAAAGGTAACGAGTCGCTTCACTACCGAGTGCACCGAGGCTGAGCTGGGTTCGGATGGAGGGTGCCGTTCTTCGTCAACACACTTTCCCTCATCCATCTTTTCTCTCCATTTAAACTCCTTCATTTCCCATCTTTAAAACTCTTCTATCTTGCCAGTAATTAATCCAGATATCTTCAGAAATGTCTGTTGTTTTTATTAAGTAAAACGTGCCAAGTTTTATTAATCAGAGCCGATCAGAATAATCAAGTGTACAATGTTTTGATGTTAAATTTTGATTCTGTTAATAAATGACCACATTCATTTTGATGGGTCAAAGAAAATTAACGCCTCATGTCACTGATTAGACCATCTCCCACACAGTATCTCTGTCACATATCTGTCAAGTAGCTCGAAAAAGAGAGAACCTGTTATTAAATATTGATTGTAGTGGAGCTCCTAAGCTAACACTGAAGCTAACCTACCCTACATCACTACACATTCTATGTTTGCCTGTCTCTCCTTCCTGTCCTCTCAACCAGCCGGTCAAAGAAGATGGCCGCTTGTCCTGAGCTGGTTCTGCTGGAGGTTTCTTCCTTTTAAAAGGGAGTTTTTCCTTTCCACTGTTGCCACTGTGCTTGCTCAGGATGGGAGACTGCAACGAAGCCAAGATTCAACTTGTCTGCTGGATTCCTTAGATAGAGAACTTTACTAATTGGCTTTTATGTATGTGAATGTTCCTGTAAAGTGCCCTGAGACAACTTTGTTGTGATTTGGCGCTATATAAATAAACTGAATTGAATTTAACTTTCTTTTGTACTGGTCTGGAGCGTCTCAGTGGGGGAAAGTAAGCAGGAGCCAGGAAGAGTGAGATGTGATCAGAGAATTCTAGGTGGGATGGGGCTCGGCTTTGTATGATTTTTTTACATTCGTGTAAACATGGTCCATCGTGTTGTTTTCACGTGTTGGTATGGCCACATGCTGGTAAAATCTTGGGAGGCAGTCTTTTAGATTCACTTGATTAAAGTCACCAGCCACTATGTAAAGAGCCTCAGGGTGTTTGCTTTACAGCGAGCTGAAATTATCATGAAGCTCCCACAGAGCGTCGGTAGCATTAGAATCCAGGGTTACGTAAACAGCTGTTATGAAAGCCAATGTAAACTTGTGGGGTAGATAATGTGGCCACTGTTAGCTGCTCCAAAGCCTTGTAGCAATGGCACTTTATTCCGGTACAGTTTGTGCACCAACTTTTACTCACGTAAATGTATACTCTGCCTCCCCTCGATTTCTCCTTTAGCTCGCTGCAGCGTTCTGCTCGGAAAAAAAGTCTGTTGTCTAGCTGGAAGACTGAGTCCGGCATGTCACTGTTAAGCCATGATTTTGTGAGACAAAGCACCACACATTTCCTCAACTCCTCTGAGGCGCTCACTCTCAAATGAAGCAAATCCATCTTGTTGTCCAAAGAGCAGACATTCGACAAAAAAACAGGGGGTATCGGGAGTTTGCCAACTTTAGCGGTAGCACATAGCCTCACCAGAATTTCAGCCCAGCAACCTAGTGATACTAGCAATAACAACATTGTAAGAGGGAGACAGTTGAACATGGAGGCCTCCACCCCTGTTTAATGATGGACGGTTTCTTTTCAAAAAGATGGCCTCCTTTACTCCTCTCTCAAACCATCGTTCCTCTCTGTCCAGGATGTAAACATCTTCATCCCTGAAAGACTGACCACTGGCCTGGAGATGAGTGTAGACCGCAGAGTCCTGGCCTGATGATGTTGATCTTCTGTGCTGGTCCATCCTTTTGGCCAGTGGCTGTTTAGTTTCCCCGATTTGAGACTGATCACAGCCCTCCTGACACTGAACAGCATACACAATATTACTCTGTTTGTGCCGGGGGACTGGATCTTTGGGATGAACCAGTCTTTGCCGTAATGTAGTTTGGGGTTTAAAAGCCACTGGGATGTTATGTTTAGAAAATAAACGTCTCAGTTTCTCTGATACTCCCTCAACATAGGGAATGACCACTAGTCTGGGTCTAGGTTCCTCCTTTTCACCTGATGGCTGACTGGAGTCCTGTTTGGGTTTTTTCTCTGCTTTCAGGAAGGCCCAGTTAGGATATCCACATTGCTCTAGAGCCTGTCTTGTGTGGGATTTCTTTTTCTGCCTGGCTCCTGAGTTAGTGGGGACGTTTCTACATTTATTTTTTGAGAATGTCCAGAGGACCAGATTTAACTTTTTTAGATATAAGAGTGGAGGACAATGAATGCAGGTCAACTACATTCTGTGTAGAAGAGGAAACCTGAGGGAGACTGGGGACAGGAAGGTTGTAGCAGGGGAGAGTGTGGCCAGACAGCAATGAATCGTAGTGCCATTGAATGACTGTTGTTGTGTCAAACAGTAAAGGAGTAAAATCAGAGAAGAAGACCAAATGGTGGAAGCTGAGAAAAAAAGAATGTTGTGAAAATTGTGATGAAGCCTTCCATATGGAAGGTGAAATGTTTCAGCAAAAAAATAAACTGTCCAGATGGCTTGACTAAAAATTGTTGGATTGTATACCTAGATTATTGAGCGTTGACCTTTTTGGTTTTGAACCAGTTTGACATAACTATCTACGAGGAAGAGGGCCGACACAAGAAGAGGGAGCGTGCCAAAGACACCATCTTAGCACTGGTTTGTTCCACTTTGGAGTAAGCTGTTTGGGGAAAGAATCAGTTTTGTGCTGTGTGTTTCCTTGACTGATGAAGCCTTCTAGATGGGAGATGAAATGTTTAAATGTCCAGATGACCTGACTGAAAATTGTTAGATTGTATACCTGGACTATTGAGCATGGACCTTTTTGGTCAATGTTGTGAGAAATTCAGAGAGGAGCTGTTAAAGGCTCTGGGAGGTAAGAAAGAGCTTCCAAATGACTTTACTACTAGCAACAGTAATTAGAGAGACGGGTAGGAAGGTACGTGGTCTGCCATCTGGACAGAGAATGGATGATAAGGAAACCTGGTGGTGGAATAGTGAAGTGCAAGAAGCTATTCAAAGAAAGAGGTTAGCCAAGAAGAAATATGACAGTGATAGGATGGAAGAGAGGAGACGGGAATATAAGGAGATGCAATGTAGAGCAATAAGGGAGGTAGATAAGGCAAAGCAGAAGGCATATGATGAAGTACATTGAGGAGATACTGAATGAATAGAATGAAAGAGAAAGAAGAATAGAGGTTATAGTAACTGTGGACCAGGAAGTGGGAAAGATTAGTGAGGGTGAAGTTTGGAAAGCTCTGAAAAAATGAAGAAGGGGAAGGCAGTAGGACCTGATGACATACCAGTGGAGGTTTGGAAATGTCTTGGAGAGATGGCAGTGAAGTTTTTGACTCAAATATTCAATGGCATATTTGAGGGTGAGAAAATGCCTGAGGAATGGAGAAGAAGTGTGCTGGTGCCTATTTTTAAGAACAAGGGTGATGTACAGAGTTGTAGCAACTACAGGGGAATTAAGTTGATGAGTCACACGATGAAGATCTGGGAGAGAGTTGTGGAAGCAAGACTTAGACAAGAGGTGACTATCTGTGAGCAGCAGTATGGTTTCATGCCAAGAAAGAGCACCACAGATGCCATATTTGATTTGAGAATGTTGATGGAAAAGTACAGAAAAAGTCAGAAAGAACTCCATAGTGTCTTTTTGGATTTAAAAAAAAGCATATGACAGGGTGTTGAGGAAGGAGGTGTGGTATTGCATGAGGAAATCTGGAGTGGCAGAGAAGTATGTTAGACTGGTACAGGACATGTATGAGGACAGCAGGACAGTGGTGAGATGTGCTGTAGGAGTGACAAATAGCTTCAAGGTGGAGGTGGGAGTGCATCAAGGATCGGCTCTGAGTCCCTCCTTGTGAGCTCTGTTGATGGACCGACTAACAGATGAGGTCAGGCAAGAATCCCCATGGACGATGATGTTTGCAAATGACATTGTGATCTGTGGTGAGAACAGGGAACAGATGAAAGAGAACTTCGAGAGGTGGAGGTACCTGTATGCACTTGAAAGAAGAGGAATGAAAGTCAGCCGTAGTAAGACAGAGTACATGTGTGTGAATGAGAAGAAGGCCGGTGGAACAGTGAGTCTACAAGGAGCAGAGGTCACAAAGGTGTAGGACTTCAAGTACTTGGGGTCCACTGTCCAGGAAAATCAGGACTGTGGTAAAGAGGTGAAGAAGAGAGTCCAGACAGGATGGAGTAGATGGAGAAAAGTTTCAGGAGTGATTTGTGACAAAACGGTGTCAGCAAAGGTCAAAGGAAAAGTTTACAAGACAGTGGTGAGACCAGATATGTTGTATGGTTTGGAGACAGAGACATGGACAAAAAGACAGGAGACAGAACTGGAAGTAGCAGACATGAAGATGTTGAAGTTCTCCTTAGGAGTGACAAGGATGGATAAGATTAGGCATGATATCATCAGAGGTACAGCACAGGTTGAACAACTGGGAGATAAAGTTAGAGAGGACACACTGAGATGGTTTGGACATGTCCAGAGGAGGGACAGTGGTTTGGACATGTCCAGAGGAGGGACAGTGGGTATATTGGTAGACGGATGTTAGAAATGCTGCTGCCAGAAAAAAGACAAAGAGGAAGACCAAATAGAAGATATATGGATGAAGTTAAGAGAGGAGGTAGATGGAATGAGGACAGAGGATGCAGAAGACAAAGTGAGATAGAGGAGGATGACTCACTGTGGCGACCTCTGAAGAGGGAAAAGCCAAAAGAAGAAGAAAGAAGATGTGTTGAAGAGGACTTGCTAAACTTCCAACCAGGCATTAGGATGGGAGGGAAGTGGATTTAAGTGACTTTGAATTTGGCATGGTTGTTGGTACCAAATGGCTAGGCTGAAGTGGCGCTTGAAAGTTTGTGAAGCCTTTAGAATTTTCTATATTTCTGCATAAATATGACCTAAAACATCATCAGATTTTCACACGTCCTAAAAGTAGATAGAGAACCCAATTAAACAAATGAGACTAAAATATTATACTTGGTCATTTATTTATTTAGGAAAATGATCCAATATTACATTGTTGTGAGTGGCAAAAGTATGTGAAAGTTTGATTTCAGTATCTGGTGTGAACACGCACCCACTCACCCCCCGGTGTATCAATAACTGCAACTAAACGTTTCCGGTAACTGTTAATCAATTCAATTCAATTAAGTTTATTTATATAGCGCCAACTCATAATACAAGTCATGTCAGGGCACTGAACAGAAATATTCTTATGTAAAAATAAGTTAAAAGAAACACTCATATATAAAAATAATAATTTAAGACTTTTTCTGAGGAGCAAACTGATTTGAGTTTAACTCCATCACAAAACTCTCACCTTGAGAAAGCATTAAGGCGACAGTGGAAAGGAAAAAACTTCATCATGAGGAAGAAACCTTTAGCACAACCAGGTTCAGGACAAGCAGCCATCTACTTCGACCGGGTAGTCCTGCACACCGGCTTGGAGGAATTTTAGCATTTTCCTCTGCACAGAACAGCTTCAACTCTGGATGTTGGTAGTTTCCTCACATAAACTGCAGATTCAGGTCCTTCCACAGCATCAGGATTGGATTAAGGTCAGGACTTTGACTTGGTAATTCCAAAACATGAACTTTATTCTTCTTGAACCATTCTTGGGTAGAACGACTTGTGTACTGAGGGTCATCATTGTGTTGCTGCCTGACCCACCTTCTCTTGAGATTCAGTTCATGGACGGATGTTCTGACATTTTCTTTTAGAATTCTCTGATATAATTCAGAATTCATTGTTCCATCAATGATGGCAAGCCGTCATGGCCCAGATGCAGCAAAACAAGCCCAAACCATGATACTACCACCACCATATTTCACAGATGGGATGAGGTTCTTCTGCAGGAATGCAGTGTTTTCATTTCTCCAAAGAGAACACTTTTCATTTAAACCAGAAAGTTCTATTTTGGTCTCATCCATCCATAAAAAATTCGTCAAACAGCCTTCTGGCTTGTCCATGTGATCTTTGGCAAACTTTAGACGAGCAGCAAGGCTCTTTTTGGAGAGCGGTGGTTTCCTCCTTCAATCCTGCCATGCACACCATAGTTGTTCAGAGTTCTCCTGATGGTCGACTCATGAACATTAACATCAGTCAATGTGAGAGAGGCCTTCAGTTGCTTAGAAGTTACCCTGGGGTCCTTTGTGACTTCGCCCACTATTACGCGTCTTGCTCTTGGAGTGATCTTTGTTGGTCCATCACTCCTGGGGAGGGTAACAATGCTCTTGATTTTTCTCCATTTGTACACAATCTGTCTGAATGTGGATTGGTGGAGTCCAAACTCTTTAGAGATGGTTATGTAACCTTTTCCAGCCTGATGAGCATCAACAAATCTTCTTCTGAGGTCCTCAGAAATCATCTTTGTTTGTGTCATGATACACTTCCACAAACATTTATGAAGAACAGACTTTGATAGATCCCTGTTCTTTAAATCAAACAGGGTGCCCACTCACACCTGATCATCATCCCATTGATTGAAAACGCCTGACTAATTTCACTTTCAAATTAACTGCTAATCCTAGAGGTGCATACTTTTGCAACTCAGAAAAATGTATTATTGGATCATTTTCCTCAGTAAATAAATGACCAAGTATAATGGTAGTTTTTTCTTCTTCTTTCGGCTTCTCCCTGTGTTAGGGGTCGCCACAGTGAACTAAGTCGCATGAAGACTTGGCAGTTATTTTTACACCGGATGTCCTTCCTGGCACAACCACAGACACCGAGCTACCACAGCCCTCTGTGTGGAGCAGAGAGCTGCATCTAGGACACCCGGAAGAGCAGATGGTGGGGGTTAAGGGCCTTGCCCAAGGGCTCAGAGTGGAGCGAATGAGGGTGGGGGCAGTTGTGGGTGCTTCACCTACCCCACCCACATTTTTGATGATGTTGGTACTGGCGCTTGAACCGGTGATCTTCCGATCACAGGCTCACCTTCTCTAACCTCTGCGCCACCACTCCCACCATAATAGTATATGAAGTATAATAGTATATAGTATATGAAGTATAATAGTATATAGTATATGAAGTATAATAGTACATAGTATATGAAGTATAATAGTATATTCAGGTCTCTCTTGTAAATGAGTTCCTGAGGCTCAATGGGACCAACCTGTATAAGTAAACTTTGATTGAATAATTTTTTATGCATTTTCAGATTTTCTCATTTGTTTAACTGAGTTCTCTTTATCTACTTTTAGGACTTGTGTGAAAATCTAATGTTTATATTTATTCAGAAATATAATAAATGCTAAAGGGTTCACAAACTTTCAAGCACCACTGTATGTATTTCAGAAATTGCTATCTACTGGGGTTTTACACACAACCATCTCTAAATTTTAGAGAGAAAACTGTGGTGACCATCTTGGATTTTGATAGGGACCTTTTTTACACCTAGATGCAGCCACGCACCAAAATGGAAGTTGGGACATTGCTCTTTTTTCTAGTTATGCTGACAAGACAGGCAGACGTATATGGCAGTATCCATCTTGGATTTTGGACGTGGCAACTGTTGGATTTAATATTTTATACCTTTTTATAATTCCTATCAAGCACTCAAATGTCATGTCACATTAAGGGTGTGCGTGTCTTTCTTCCAAGGTTGAACTATGTTTATAGAAAATGTTTGCTAATTCTAACTAGTTGACCTTTAAATATAATCTCATAGTAGCTAAAGATAATTTTACAAGTTCACATTTGATAAATTACAAGCAATCAAATCAGGCCAGAGAGCAGACTGATTAACATAAATAAAGCTAGAACACAGCTCTTTAATTTAGACAATATAGTTTGACTAAGTAAAATCAAATTAAGAGTATAACCATGATCCAAATTAAAACACGAACATAAGTTAGATAATATAATTATTACTAGAAATGAACAACTATTTCAAATCAGTGTTATCACTAAGGTATAATCACGTTAAACAAACAGTGTTCACAGTTCAAACGCAGACAAGGTAACTAAGATGAATCTGCCTTAAAAAAAAAACAGAATCACCAGGCCTCCAACAGATATTGAATTAACACCCAGGAGGTAGGTAATAATTAATAGTTATTAATTATTACGTATAAACAATTTAGACATGAATCATTTTATTTCCCTAAAGTATAATAGCAAGTTAAACTTTAAACAAAAGCCGATTTCGGTGTACCAAAACTTATCTGAAATATAGACGTTAACGTCCTTGAGGGGGCGGGCTAAGTCGTAACCATAGCGACAGAAGCTGAACCAATCAGGAAGCTAGCCTTCTTAAACGGGGATAAAAGGCCGGAAATGACGCACGCCCACCGAGCATTTTCCGGGAGGCGCACACGAGGCGGTTCGTTCTTAATGCTCCATTTATATGCATATATCTTATTAATGTAATTGTTTGTCTCTGAATATCTGTAACCCATGTTGTGTCAAATAAATCTTTTATACGAAGGGCGACGCCTCCGCCGTTTTGAACACGACGTGGTATTCTAACCACAACACAACCCAATTTTCAAAAGGAACTTTACTTACACCTAGATGTAGTCACTCATAGGCATCACAGCCATTATATGTGAAGGGGACATACAAATGTAGGGACCCCCCCACATTTAAAAATTGTTCATTTGGACCCCCCACATTTATCATGAAACATTAGTTCAGTCCGTGCTGCTTCTATTTCTTCGTGTACAAATTCATTTCACTTGAATAATAGGAGAATACTCAAACTGCTAAAAGTCCACTCCAGGTTTTCCTGGTTACCTCCAACTCTCTACATCAGTAGCGTTTCTCCTCTGCGTCTCCTGCCTTGGCAGGATGCACACAGGAGGAGGTAGAGACACCTCTGTGTTGCTCGCTCTCCAGCTTAGTGAGTTTAGTGTGGGCAGTTTGTTGCTCGGAGGGGTTAGGTTAGGATCATAAACATATATACATGGTTAGGAGAGAAGTGGAGTGCTACGTCTGTAGCATCTTAGCTTAGCGCTAAGAGTGTGATGCTGTAAGCCACTGTATGTTAAGGTGCAATAAAGTTGAAATGTCTTTTAAACCCCACACCTTATTGTCCTAAAACTTTGTGATAAATAGATGAGTAGTGATGAACACAAAAAGTCTAGTGGTTATGTTTTCTATTTCTCTAAAAACACATAGTGCCGACCTGACGCGCTGTGTTTTCGTGTATTAAAGTTTAAATGTCTTTAAAACCCACAGCTGAATTTACACAAACTTTGTGAGAAACATGTTTAAATGGAATTAAAGTAAGGAACTCTAGATGAAGTGTTGCTTTTTTGTACACTGGTGTGTGTGTGCGCGCACCAGTATGTACCTCCATTACAGATGCTTCTGACGCCAATGTAGCCACTCTACATAATGAGGGACAACTAACTGGCCTCGGGGTAAGCCTTGGACTCCCTTCAGCTATGTACTTCATTTATATCTTAATGTTTTATATTGTAAGTGAATGTTCTGTACTAATTTTTAAGTGAATAGAGTGCGCAGACACGTGGAACAGCCTGAAAAACAGGACTGATGCATTTCCCTTGACCATGCTGAGTGTGCACTAGTGAGCCCTGAGACAATGTCTGTTGTGATTTGGCACTATGTAAATAAACTGTATTGAATAGAAACTGAATTGAATCTTTTGACCCATCGCTGTGACTCTAGTTCTAGGCAGTAGGGCAGGTGTCAGTTGCACATAGGCCCCCACCCTGGAGAGTTCCTAGAACCTGTTTGGTTGTGGGTTAGGGTTTGGGTGAATCAGGGACCTTAGAAACAGATCATGTGTTTTTTATTTTTTTATTTTGAGATTTGCTGCGTTGACATCCAAGGAACTGACCTGTGATGTCACTGGATCTACACGCATGAATACTTTAAGAACGTTCCATTAATGAGCCACTGCCCATTTAGAAGTGAGGCAGTTTTGCCACAGTGTGTTTGGACAAACTGGACTTCTGACACAGAGATCAGTGAACTGGCTCTGCCACTTGTCCACTATTCAGAAACCCGGTTGGACCTGGGGTCTTTCTGGTGGAGTTTGCATGTTCTTCTTGTGCATATGTGGGTTTTCTCCAGGTACTCCAGTTTCCTCCCACAGACCAACAACATGCATGTTAGATGCCTTCAGACCCAGGCCTCCCTTGCAAAAGAGATCTGTGATCTCAATGGGGTTTGCCTGGTTAAATGAAGGCTAATAATAAAAATAATAAATAATAAAATATGGGTTTTAAATTGTAAAAAAAATTGTAATACTCAACTTTTTTTTTAGCTTTGTCTTATATAGCTCTCAGTTCTTTGTAACGATTCAGCCTCCAGGCTCATTTCATACCGATGATCTTCTGGCTTCATTCATGATTTTAAACTCACAATAGCTGTTCTTGTTTCTTGTTTACCTTATTTTTTTGTTTGTTTTTGTTGTTTGTAGCAAATTAAGCAAAAACATGCTGCGGGGGCTTTACTTCACCTCTCTGCTGCTGGGAGTTTGATCTGTATGTGTGGAATATGTGCAAATATGATGTGTGGTGTGGAACGTACCAGAAGGATTCCTTCAGCTTCTATGACCACAGTCCATGTTCCTGGGTTTAAAACGAAGGGCTCCACAAAGTTGTTCTGGGGAACATTGACAAAAGTCGGCTGTGCACTGGGAGCAAAGATGATTTGTTTGGACTGTTCTGAACCTGGAAAAAAGATCAATGTTAGACAGTAAAACTTAATATCAAATTTGAGCTCAACATAAGTCAAATTCATTGACTTGTCTGAATTCCATGTGATTGGGAGCCATCTTGAAATGGCTGCAACTGTTAATGAGTTGACGATGTACATCTGATCATTACTTTCTGAGAGTTTCACAAAGATCTGTCCAGTGGTTCATGAGTTGTTTCTTGATATATTATTGTTGAAGCCAACAGGAAATTACAAAGTTTTAAGACAAAAAGTCGCACAATATGCAACTGTGGGTATGTGTAGTGCTCGTCTCTTTAGCTTGTACTACACCACGTTTTAACTCAATATCTGTAGAACTGACTCAGTCAGTTTTGTGTTGGCTAATGCCAATGAGCTGTGGCAACCATCATCCTGGTGCATGCTCAATAATCCAAGTAGATAAATCTAACAAGGTTAGGTCAGGTCCTCTGGACAGATTCTTCTAGATATGTTTTGTCTTTTCTCCAAAAGGCTTCTTTGGAATGAAAAAGACTTTTGGAGAAAAGACGAAACATATCAACAAGAAGAATCTGTCCAGAGGACCAGACCTAACCTTATTACATCATGAATGGTGTGAGTTGAGTTGAAGATTTACATCAAATAATTACTTTCTGAGAAGTTAACTAAAATTTCTTCACTGGTTGATGAGATATTCTGCTAATAAACAGACACAGCTGACTTTAATAATTCATGGAAAAGATTTTAAAATGGATTTTGCCCAAACTATACCTGTTAGAGAACATGGTATACAATTCCACTGCTGCTACAAAACAAAATGTTTACTTAATGTAGCTTTAAGTCAGCCGTTATTTCCCTAAAGTTTCCTTAAAATCCGTTCACAGGTTTATGAGACGTTCAGTGCTGCAGACAAACCCACACACACACACACAACTTTATATTTCTATCCTTATTAGAACTGTATATTGATTTTCATTAATTTCCATTTATTTCTGTAGACTAACTCTAAACCTAACCTAAACTCAATTCACACCTTAGTCCTAATCCTAACCCCTAATCCAAAGATGCTGTTCCACAGCATTAGAACCAGGCTTTGGTATCCAAAAATACTACTGGTCCTGGCAAGGTAGATGTTTATACCAGAAAATATTAAAAAAGATAACGAAAAACACACATACATAAACTCTGTATCTCTCTCTCTCATGCGCACACGCACACAAACATTTGTCTTGCTATTTTTATGTGGACTTTGCACTGATTCCATTTCATTTTTCATTTATTATAAAAGCCCAACACTGACCCTGACCCTAAACCTAACCATTACCAGTACATATCTGATTTGATAGAAGAGATCATATCTCTCCAGTTTTAGCTTCTCTCCATTGGCTCCCTGTCAAATCCAGAATAGAATTCAAAATCTTACTTCTAACCTACAAAGCTCTCAACCACCTGGCTCCATCTTATATTACAGATCTTATTGTTCCATATTTTCCTAACAGAGCACTTCGCTCTCAGGCTGCAGGTTTACTCGTGGTTCCTAGAATTTACAAAAACAGAATGGGAGGCAGATCTTTCAGTTCTCAGGCTCCTCTCTTGTGGAACCAACTGCCAATCTCTGTCCGTGAGGCTGACACATTATCTAGTTTTAAAACTGGGATTAAGACTTTCCTTTTTGATAAATCCTATAGTTAGGGTCAGCTTGGGTTTCCTGAGCTGTCCCTTAGTTCTGCTGCTATAGGCTTAGACTGCTGGAGGACAAACTGACCACAATTTTCACTCTGCTACTGTCTTTACTTACTCTGCTCAACCTGTTTTGTATTTGTAATTATTTTTTCTATCCTTAACATGTGTTTGTCTTTCAGATACACCTGGACCTATATCTGGACCTGGACCTACATCTGGACCTGGACCTATATCTGGACCTGGACCTACATCTGGACCTGGACCTATATCTGGACCTGGACCTATATCTGGACCTGGACCTA
>NC_056508.1:638068-641165 GCF_014905685.2 Nematolebias whitei | reverse complement strand
ACCTGGACCTATATCTGGACCTGGACCTATATCTGGACCTGGACCTACATCTGGACCTGGACCTATACCTGGACCTGGACCTATACCTGGACCTGGACCTATACCTGGACCTGGACCTATATCTGGACCTGGACCTATACCTGGACCTGGACCTATATCTGGACCTGGACCTATACCTGGACCTGGACCTATACCTGGACCTGGACCTATACCTGGACCTGGACCTATACCTGGACCTGGACCTGGACCTATACCTGGACCTACCATTCTGTGTTGGTCTGTCTCTCCTTCCTGTCCTCTCAACCAGCCGGTCAAAGCAGATGGTCTCTTGTCCTGAGCTGGTTCTGCTGGAGGTTTCTTCCTGTTAAAGGGAGTTTTTCTTTCCACTGTCTCCACTGTGCTTGTTCAGGATGGGAGACTGCAACGAAGCCAAGATTCAACTTGTCTGCTGGATTCCTTAGATAGAGAACTTTACTAATTGGCTTTTATGTGAATGTTCCTGTAAAGTCCCTGAGACAACTTTGTTGTGATTTGGAGCTTTATAAATAAACTGAATTGAATATCTAACCCTAAACCTAACCCACCAGCGACATTTGAACCTTATGGGGACCGGGCTTTGGTCCTCACAAAGTAACATAAACAAGCACACACACACACACATTGGATATAGTGTGTATATCTTGTGTATATATATGGATATGTACACATGACCTTTGGCCTTTGTCTTCCATGGAGGTTGATCAGAAGAAAAGAAACAACATGTTTTCATGCATCTTAAATTGGTGTGACTCCAGAGAAACCTGGAGACAACTGTCTGCAGGGGAGACCTACCTCTGCGGTTGACCTGATAGGCTGTTATTTTACCGATGGAGGTGACACCGTCAGAATTAACATATCTGAGGATAAAACGAGTCAAATAGACGTCGGCCTCGTTCACATAAACCTGAAGCTTTACTGCAGTCTACAGGAGCCAGGTTGAAGAAGAGACAGAGCAGGAAAGGGGAACAGAGAGCATTAAAAACTGAAAACATATTTTTATGTAAACTTCTAAATACTGAATTGATCTGTGGCCCGAAAGAAGAAAAGAGAAGGGACTAAAAGCATGAAGTGTTCTGAAGCCACCCACCATCCCAAACACACGTCAGCAGGACTGAGCAATGAAGAGCGAGCACGAGAAGACGACGTAGAAGTTCAAACAGAAAGCCATCTTCAGTTAAAGAAATTACATAGTGCGGTCATTTTTAGTGATGTTCATCAAATAGCTATCAATAACTTTTATTATTAGCAGCATATCCCCTTATCGATACACAAGATGACCTACTGAACCTGCCATGGCTAACAGGCTAGTCACAGAGTAATATGATACTTTTATAGAAGTTTCCAAATCATCATCTAAAAAAATATGAACTGTGTTTTTTTTTTTGTTTTTTTGGAAAAATATTCTGTTTCCTTACATAGAGGGGCAGAACTTTAAATAAATAAATTGGACTGTAGCCAACTCGTAGGGGAAACTTGGCATTTGGGGTTTCAGCTTCTGGTCCTGCTTCTGGGATCAAATTCTAAAAAACCTGAGACACTGGAAAAATGTCAATAAGAACAAAATGCAACTATTTGCATATTTAAAACACATATTTTATTCACAAAAGAGAAAAATGAAATGAGTGACAACAGGTCAAAAGCAAAAAGGCAAACTCTTGTTCAGTCTTGTGAAAGAACCGTGAACGTAAAGCTGTCAGGAGAGTGGGCAGAAGAAGGCACGCCCTGGGGACCAACTCAAGTGGTGGAGTGCATTAAAGCAAAAACTAGGGCTAAGACCACATGCACATAAACTGCAGAACTGAACTTTAATGGGACAAGTTCTGAAACTCATCTTAACTGGCTGATGATTTAGTTTAGACAAGTAATATTTGCTGTTTATAACACAATTTTTATGAATACTCTTGAGTTTGAGTTACATTAACCCCACGAAACCTATTTAATGATGTGGAAATTGTGTTCAAAGCACAATAAATTAAAACAAAACATTGAAAAACGTATTTTGTCAACTATTATGGATGTGATGGCTTTAAATCTCTCAACACTCCAAGTTCTTACAGTAAAGTCATGTACGTGCTGCTGTTTGAACCAAAATGCCTCCTGTAATTCCATAGGTATTTGGAAAATCTTATAAATCTGAAGCATAGAAATAAAAAAATAAAAAACACAAAGACGAGAACAATTTGTTTGTTCTTTCACAATACTACACTTACAATTACCATAGTAGTAATTCCAGCTGTCCTCTATGACTGACACCCTGCCCCGAACATCCAAACCACCCCAGTTGGCATAACGCAGCACTACATGGAAAAGGTCTGGAGAGGTGACCAACACCGACACCAACACTTTGGACTGCAGAGACGGCAGGAAGCAAGGACAGAACAACAACAGACAGAGCAACAACAGACAGAGCAACAACAGAGAGAAAAATGCATGATCGTAGGGGAACAAAGCAAACGAACGAAACAGATAACAACACAAAGTAAGAAAAGAATCCCAAGGATTAAAAAATAACAAGAGAAAAACTCCAAGAGAAAAGAGGAGGAGAACATTTATACATCTGGAGATATGGATAAATCAAAGTAAGATCTTAATACCACCACCTTAACAATAAAGAGCATGGAAAGACATTTCTCTGTGGATTTCTACTTTTCAACACAAACTCTCAGGCTGCTCAGGAAAAGATCACATTCAAGCTGAATGTCAGATTCATTTCATAGTTTTTCACTTTTATAATTGCAGTAAAATAAATTCATTATCCTAAATTGCTCACGTGTGACAGTTAATACTCCCTTCACACTGGATGACAACTTCCTATCCATGACCTACATCAGAATGTGGTTGGACTGCAGCGAGTATGGGAAACCTCTTTAAGAACAATAGTGATGCTGCTCCAAACTTAGCATGAACCAAATGAAGTTTTTTTGTCTTCAGCCGTTATCTGTTAGTGGTATGATGTATCACTATATGTACGGAGTGTGATATATCCTCATCACACTCCGTACATATAGTGATATGATGTATCACTATATGTACGGAGTGTGATATATCCTCATCACAC
>NC_056508.1:627332-628068 GCF_014905685.2 Nematolebias whitei | reverse complement strand
CTGGCTGCTTGACTTCCTTACCGGAAGACCACAGGCAGTACGGGTTGGCAGCAACACATCCAGCATCATCACTCTGAACACGGGGGCCCCACAAGGATGTGTGCTGAGCCCCCTTCTGTTCACTCTACTAACCTACGACTGCTCTCCATCACACCCCTCCAACCTCTTCATCAAGTTTGCGGACGACACGACTGTGGTAGGCCTCATCAGCAACAACGATGAGTCACTCTACAGGAGCGAGGTGAGCCGGCTGGTCTCCTGGTGCAAACGCAACAATCTCTTGCTGAACACAGAGAAGACCAAGGAGATTGTTGTGGACTTCAGGAGAACACAGACAAAACATGTTCCACTATCCATCAACGGTGTTGTTGTGGAAAGGGTGAGCAGCACCAAGTTCCTGGGTGTGCACATCTCTGAGGACCTCTCCTGGACCATCAACACAGCAGCAGTGGCCAAAAAGGCTCACCAACGGCTCTACTTCCTCCGCAAGCTGAGAAGAGCGAGAGCCCCCACCCCCATCATGACAACCTTCTACAGGGGGGCCATCGAGAGCATCCTGATGAGCTGCTCCACTGTGTGGTACGGGGCCTGCACAGCATCCTGCCGCAAATCCCTCCAGCGGATCGTGAGGACAGCTGAGAAGATCATTGGCACCTCTCTCCCCTGCCTTCAGGACCTCCACAGCTCTCGCCTCAGAAGTAAAGCCCTCTGCTGGGTGGGAGATCTTGACCACCCG
>NC_056508.1:620731-627232 GCF_014905685.2 Nematolebias whitei | reverse complement strand
CCCCCCCCCCCCCCCTTCAAAACTGCTCTGGGACATTTATTTAGTTTTATGAATAGTTCATGAATCGGTCACTTTAACAGCCTACAAGCTCACTCTACTGTTTATTGCATTATATTTTTGTAGATGAACAGATGCTCGGATATATTCATCAATTAACACGGATTCCTCATTTTTCTGATCTGAATAAAACGTGCATTGAATTTAATGAAATGCAAACGTGAGACGTCATTTATATTTGACCCATCAAAATGAATGCGGTCATTTATTTACAGAATCAAAGTTTAACATCAAACATTTACATTAATTTGGCAAATTATGAAAATAACAACATAAGCAATCAATCAGGAAAAATCATACGGCCATGATTTTTCCGTTGATTCACCACAGACATTTATGAAAACTGTACACTTATGATCTTTTTCCCACACGGCGGTGGATGAGCACTTTACACAGACATTTCTAAATACCATACCATACCATACCAACTTTTTTATAAAGCACCTTAAAACAACCATGGCTGACACAAAGTGCTGTACATTAAAACACAACATAATAAAAGTGGAAATAAAAACAGTTTAAAAACAGAAAACATACAATTTAAAACTAGATCCTGCTGGTGTTAAAAACATACATTTTAAAAGCATACAAAATTTAAAAACTAGATCCCGCTGGTGTTAAAAGCCAAGTAGAATAAATGAGTTTTAAGACGAACTTTAAAAATGGACAGTGAAGGGGACTCTCTGACCTGCAAAGGCAAGTCGTTCCATAACTTAGGGCCCATGACAGAGAAAGCCCTGTCCCCTCTGAGCTTCCTTCTTGTTCTTGGTACCTCCAAGAGCAGCTGATCTGCTGACCTGAGAGACCGATAGGGTATGTAGGGATGAAGAAGCTCAGAGAGGTAAGCCGGGGCAAGATTATGCAGTGATTTAAAAACAAACATAAGAATTTTAAAATGAATCCTAAAATATACAGGCAGCCAGTGAAGTGAAGCCAGGACAGGGGTCACATGTTCCCTCTTTCGAGTTCCTGTTAAAAGTCGTGCAGCAGCATTCTGAACCAGCTGCAGACGTGAGAGCAGCAACTGACTGACTCCCAGATAAAGTGCATTACAGTAATCCAATCGAGTCGAAATAAAAGCGTGGATCACCATTTCAAAATGCTGCCTAGAAAGAAAAGACTTCACTGACGCCAATCGCCTTAAATGATAAAAGCTGGACTTAACCACGGCTTTGATTTGGCTGTCCAATTTAAAATCACTGTCCACCTTAAAACCAAGATCTGTAATAACAGGTTTAAAATATTTCTCCAAGGGTCCCAGGTCAATAGAGGAGGACTCACAGGAGCCACTGGGTCCAAACACCATCACCTCGGTTTTGTTTTCATTAAAATTTAAAAAGTTCAAGGCCAACCAAGCTTTAATATCTCCTAGACATTCCAGGAGATGTGTGAGCGTATGTCCATCCTTCTGCTTTAGGGGTAAATAAATCTGACAATCATCAGCGTAACAATGGAATGAAATCCCATGTTTCCTAAGGATAGAACCCAGAGGCAGTAAGTACAACGAGAAGAGCATAGGGCCCAGAATTGAGCCCTGCGGGACACCATATTGCATTGGAACTGAAGATGATTCAGAGTCATTAATTTTCACTGAAAATGTTCTCTCCTCCAAGTAAGACTTAAACCATTTAAGAACAGTGCCATCAATACCAACAATATGTCGTAATCGCGATATTAAAATGTTGTGGTCCACTGTATCAAAAGCAGCAGTTAGGTCAAGTAAAATCAGAACAACATGATTACCAGAATCACAATCAAGAAGGATGTCGTTAAAAACTCTAATTAAAGCAGATTCTGTACTGTGGAGAGTTTTAAAACCTGACTGGAAAACCTCCAGAATGCACAGCATCCTGCCGCAAATCCCTCCAGCGGATCGTGAGGACACGATATCTGGAAGAATTTCTACTTGAGAGAGGAGTTTAAAGATGGGAAAGAAGTTTAGAGGGAGTAAGATGGTGTTTGAGGGAGAGTGTTAACAGAACGGCACTCTCCGGGCTTTCTTCAGCTTCTCCTTACAGTACACTTAGGTGGTGAAATCGACTCTTTTACCTGGAGATGTCTCAGGCGAGATTCCGTTTAACGCACCCTTTCAGCGTCTCAGTAGGATGCTGTTACTCGTCCGGAGTAATGGCGAGGCTCTGTCCGACATCAGCTCACCTCAGTGGAAAATGTTATAATCCCATGAACTCGGAAGAGCTCTGTTGTCATGTCAGGATCTTCCCGGCTCCCAGAACTGGGCTTCTCCGCACAGAACTGAACAGAACTGTGTATCCAACCGAACTCCAACAGAACTGTCCCAGAACCCTCACAGAACTGGTTAGACCAGGAAGTACCGACATTTTAAAGAGCTGTTTTCCCGGTTCATCTGGGAGTATTCCCATTGGCCAGAACCGACCAGACGGGGTGTGTTTTGTGACGTAAAAGGTTAGAATGCAGCAAGAATTGTTATGGAAAGATCAGAAATGTTCTCACAGACAGAGAGAGTTTTGTTTTGGCGAGTTTAAGAAACAGGTGCCAAAACCCCCTGTTGACGTTTGAGAGGATATAAACAGGACAGTTGTTCCAACGCATGTCTGCTTCACTCCTGACCCTGGAAACGTACACTTGCTCATTCAAAGGCAGAAGTCAGAAAATGCATAAAAATCTGTAACAGACCTCAACATAAATTCTAACTTTGCATGAGAATTAAAAATCATTACACAGTTAATAAAATTGATTAGTTCACTGCAACATCTAAAATGGTTTGAACTAAGACACTTGATTATCAACATTTGTAAAATAGTAATGATAATAAAAAGAGAGTGTTCTTTCACTTGATTATCACGAAAGAGAGTCTCAGGATGGGTGAACCTGTATCTCTGGATTCAAATCAATGAAACGACAGTTTCTGTCCCACAAGGTTCTTAAGGTCAAGGGTTTTGACCTTAGGCTTAGTCGTGACACCAGATTAAGTTCACTACATTTTGCACTACTGTTATGATCAACTCGTCCTGTTTATTCTTTATTCTGGTAATTCTGGTATTGTCATTTCCACTTAATCACCTCATCAGTACATAACTGTGACTCTATATAGAACCGGTATGCACACCTTCACTTTACTAAGTTTCTCAGGTTTATACTTTATATTGCACTATTGTTTACTCTGGCCTTGCACATCCATTATCTACCTCTCATCATGTTATTGTCTTCAGTCAGCGTCCCTTTGTCTCCTGTTAGTCACTATTGAGCACGTTGCATCAGAGGTCCTGCTGCTGTTCACTTTTATATTTTTTTATATTTTTTTAATATAACTAGTTGTGTTAGTTTATTTTTGCTAATGTTGTTGTTTGCTGCAATTTGAGTAGGAGTGTAACGCAATTTCAATTTCTATGTATGTCCTGTACATATGCAGAATTGACAATAAAAATCAATCAATCAATCAATCAAACAGGAGGGGGCTCAACACACATCCCTGAGGAGAGCCAACGCTGAGGGTTATGGAGGAGGAGAAGTTGTGGATCCTCACTGACTGCAGTCTGTTTGTTAAGAAGTCTAGTACCCAGTTGCAAATGGAGGGGCTTAGTCCTAGTGTGGATAGTTTGTCCATCAGGGTTTGGGGGATCATGGTGTTGAAGGAGGATGTGAAGTCCACAAAGAGCATACGGACGTAGGAGTCGTTCTGCTCCAGGTGGGTGAGAGCAGTGTGGACCACAGAGGAGATGGCGTCTTCTGTTGGTCGATACCTCTTGCATCCATGACGTAGGAGGTTGGCTACAGAGTCATTAACCTTCTGCATTTTTAATAATCTTGTCATCTGTGGTCAGAGGACCAAGAAGGTACTTGGAGATGGTCTTGTCTTGTGGCCTTTCCTTTAAAATATTTATAATCTTCTTTCTGAGCTCATAAAACAGCTCTCGTGTGTGCCTTCTCTGATTACTGTTCAGTGTTGTGCACACAACCTTATCATCTTCTCAGTGGCTGTTTGTTTACTTTAAATGGCTAAATGTCTGATGAAAAGCTTGAAGATTTCTGTGACACTTATTAGAGCCAAACACTTCCTTTGAAATGTGACTAGAACACATAGATTAATTGTCTCTTTAAGAAAACCAACAAAACTGCCCGTACTGATTTAAAATATCTTTAGAAAATAAACAACAAATTATTTCTTCTCACAATTTTTTTTGACTCCAAGACAAACTAAAGCTATGTAGAAATACATTAAACAAATGATTTTAAGTGAATCATTTCTCAAGAAAAACAAAGCATTGTTTTAGTGTCCTGTAAGGGTGCAACACATTTATAAGTGTTTTTCTGTTGTTTTTTCCCCACCAGGAGACTGCTGGGACAGTCAGCACCAATAAAGGTCCTCATATAACCATGCTAGTCTTCATTTGTTAGCTATAGTGGCCATCTTTGATTGACTTAAAATGTTAACAGTACATCCATTTATTGCTTTCTGAGCAATTCATTAAAATGGTAAATGGTAAATGGACTGCACTTGTATAACACCTTTCTATCAGATCAAGACACTCAGAGCTCTTTACAACAATCTGTGCCTCATTGACCCGTTCATACAGCTCTATACTAGATCTCTACAAAGATAATTGAACAAATCATTCTAAAGAGACTAATCAGAGCTTTATCACATTCATACACTGATGGACACACATCAGAGGCTGTGAGGGGTTCAGTGTCTTGCCCAGGGACAATTCGGCTTGTGACTGCTGGTGGATTCAAACCCCCAACTCTTGCATTGGAGGACAACTGCTCTAACCACTCAGCAACAGCCACATGGCAACAGACCAAAATATTCAACACAAATGCTGCTTGAACTTTCTCTCAGATCTTTTAACTTACAGGTTACACTGAGCTCCCTCCATGTTGGGTCTGCAGCGACATTGACCATTTTGATCTCCACAAAACGGACCCACTGATCCACCAATGTCACACCGGCAACCTAAAAAACAGAACAAATACAAATTCCCAAGCTTGAATTCAGAAGGAAACCTGCATGAGTTTACTCTAATTCTTTCTTGAAGATTATTCACCCTGGCAGCCAAAATAGTTGTGATCCAGCAGATTATAGTAGCCGTCCTTACAAGTTGAGCACGTTCCACTGCAGACGTTGGGTTTACAGTGGCACTGACCAGTTTCCTGACAGAAACAAGAAGTAGGTTTTATTGACATTTCATCACACGTGGTACCTGAGGTCGAACAAAACTGTGTACACAGGGTACCGGTTACATCCAACAATAGCAAAAAAATATAAACTGTAAAAAGAAACAGTAAATAAAAATCTAAGATATACATGAAGAAATACGTTAAACATTAAGAGTGCAAAATACTACGGCAAACAACAGCAACACGAACATGAGTCTGTGTGAGCAGATGAGTATGGATGAATAACAAAATGAATGAATGATAACAAAAAATGTTTTTCTCATTTTATATTTAGTTAATAAATGGGCTTCACATACAAACCGGATACCAAAAAAGTTGGGACACTAAACAAATTGTGAATAAAAACTGAATGCAATGATGTGGAGATGGCAAATGTCAATTTTTTATTTGTAACATAGATGACAGATCAAAAGTTTAATCTGAGTAAATGTAACATTTTAAAGGAAAAATATGTTGATTCAAAATTTCACAGCGTCAACAAATCCCAAAAAAGTTGGGACAAGTAGCAATAAGTGGCTGGAAAAAGGAAATTGAGCATATAACGAACAGCTGGAAGACCAATTAACACTAATTAGGTCAATTGACAACACGATTGGTATAAAAAGAGCTTCTCAGAGTGTCAGTGTCTCTCAGTAGCCAAGATGGTAAGAGGATCACCAATTCCACCATTGTTGCACAGAAAGATAGTGCAGCAATACCAGAATGGTGTTACCCAGAGTAAAATAGCAAAGACTTTTAAGTTATCATCATCAACCGTGCATAACATCATCAAAAGATTCAGAGAATCTGGAACAATCGCTGTGCGTAAGGGTCAAGGCCGTAAAACTACTGGATGCTCGTGATCTCCGGGCCCTTAAACGTCACTGCACCTCAAACAGGAATGCCACTGTCAAGGAAATAACAGAATGGGCTCAGGAATACTTCCAGAAAGCATTGTCAGTGAACACAATCCACCGTGCCATCCGCCGTTGCCAGCTGAAACTCTACAGTGCAAAGAGGAAGCCATTTCTAAGCAAGCGCCACAAGCTCAGACGTTTGCACTGGGCCAGGGGTCATTTAAAATGGAGTGTGGCAAAATGAAAGACTGTTCTGTGGTCAGATGAGTCACGATTTGAAGTTCTTTATGGAACACTGGGACACCATGTCATCCGGACCAGAGAGGACAAGGATAGCCCAAGTTGTTATCAACGCTCCGTTCAGAAGCCTGCATCACTGATGGTATGGGGTTGCATGAGCGCTTGTGGCATGGGCAGCTTGCATGTCTGGAAAGGCACCATTAATGCA
>NC_056508.1:611093-620721 GCF_014905685.2 Nematolebias whitei | reverse complement strand
ATTCACAATTTGTTTAGTGTCCCAACTTTTTTGGAATCCGGTTTGTATTTTTTTCATAATTTTCACAAGTTATATTTTACTATTTTATTTTGACAGACTTCCTGGGGTGGCTATGGCTGAGTGGTTAGAGCAGTCCTCCTCCAATGCATGAGTTGGGGGTTCGAATCCACCAGCAGTCACGTGCCGAAGTGTCCCTGGGCAAGACACTGAACCCCTCATTGCCTCTGATGTGTGTCCCATCAGTGTATGAATGTGATAAAGCTCTGAATAATCTCTTTACAACGATTTGTTCAATTAGCTTTGTAGAGATCTAGTAAAGTGCTGTATGAATGGGCAAATGAGGACACAGATTGTAGTGTAAAGAGCTTTGAGTATCTGGATCAGATAGAAAAGCGCTGTATAAGTACAGTCCATTTATCATCTCTCAGTAACTTCCTATTATTGACATTTTCATTTGACAGAGCTGTGCGGTCATGATTCCCAGCACCCTGCCCCTCTTGAGGGCAGGTGTTTGTGACACAGAGTGAATGCTCTCAGGTAATCAGATGTACAAAGCCTTTTGCTCAGGGTTTCAAATTCCTACCATAACACCACCCACTCTGTCATCATGTGACCAGACATGTAACCTGAATGACCATTAAGGTACTCTCAAGGACCATTCCCCAAGAAAGTCGTGCATTAATTTCTTCAGATCGTTACCGTGTCATTACCATATTTTGCGCTTCATGCACAGACCTGTTCATTAGTTCAGCAATAATGGAAAATGCACGAAGAACTTCTTATGATGCTGCTTTCATGTTAAAAGCGATCGGCTGTTGAGGAGGAAACAGAGCTGCCGCCCGTAAGGTTTGCATCAACGTGTCGATGATCGGGCATTGGAGACGCAAAAGCAGTCAAGTCTGGTACATGTTTAAAGAAAAGATTTTTAAATTATTTGTGTGTGACATTTTTCTGTGTATGGTAAATATGCATTTAAATACCGGGATCTCATTTTAAACTCGCGTCCGAACTGAGACAACAAGAGTGATACTCTTGTACCACCAAAAAGGCCTGCTAGGACTCCTTCTTCAGCCTGACAGCATCCTTTACCGTCAGTGTCAACCACCGGGTTCGAGGGTTACCACTGTAACAGGCACAGACAACCTTACAGCCACAACTCCAATAAGCTGCCTCGACAATAGAGGCACGGAACACCCGAGTGTCCAAGACATGCAGTCACAGATCAGATGAGACAACAACAAAGTCGATCATCGGACTGTGGCTTAGGGTATCCTGGTGCCAAGACACATATGGACACCCTTATGTTTGAACATGGTGTTCGTGATGGATAATCCATGACAAAAACAGAAGTCCAATAACAGAACACCAATTGTGTTCAGCTCCGGGATGCCGTTCCTCCCAACCACACCCCTCCAGAGCTCACTGTCATTGCCCACATGAGCATTGAAGTCCCCCAGCAGAACAAGGGAGTCCCCAGGAGGTACACTCTCCAGTACCCCCTCCAAGGACTCCAAAAAGGGTGGGTAATCTGAACTGTTGTTTGGCACATAACACAAACAACAGTCAGAACCCATTTCCCCACACGTAGACGGAGGGAGGCTACCCTCTCGTTCACCGGGGTGAACCTCAACATACAGGCACCAAGATGGGGGGCAACAAGTATGCCCACAAGTATCTTGGGATCTTTTTCACGAATGAGGGAAAAATGGAGCGTGAAACCCATAGGCGGATAGGTGCAGTATTGGCAGTGAAACGGGCACTGTACCGGTCTGTCATGGTGAAGAGAGAGCTGAGTCAAAAGGATCTATATTCCTACCCTCATCTATGGTCATGAGCTTTGGGTTGTGACCGAAAAAACAAGATCACGGATACTGGCGGCCGAAATTAGTTTTATCCGCAGGGTGTCTGGGCTCTCCCTTAGAGATAGGGTGAGAAGCTTGGTCATCCGGGAAGGACTCAGAGTAGAGCAGCAGCTTCTCCACATTGAGAGGAGCCAGTTGAGGTGGCTTGGGCTTCTGGTTAGGATGCCTCCTGGATGCCTCCCTGGTGAGGTGTTCCAGGCATGTCCCACCAGAAGGAGACCCAGAGGAAGACCCAGGACACACTGGAGGGACTATGCTTTTCGGCTGGCCTGGGAACACCTTGGGATTCCCTTGGAGGAGCTGGTCCAAGTGGCTGGAGAGAGGGAAGTCTGGGCCTCCCTCCTTAGGCTGCTACCCCCGCAACCCGACCCCAGATAAGTGAAAGAAAATGGATGGATGGATGAATGGATGGATGGATGGTTGAATGTGTACAACATAGAGACAGGTGTGTTCTGTAGTCCAAGAATTACAGTAATAACATTATTTATCTGAGGAGCAGACTTCTTTGAGTTTAATTCAATCGCAGAACTCTCATCTTGAGCAAGCACAAAGGCAACAATGGAAAGGAAAAACTTCCTCATGAGGAAGAAATCTCTAGCAAAACCAGGCTCAGGACAAGCGGCCATCTGCTTCAACCTGCTGGATTTGGGAAGGCAGGAAGGAGGAACAGATCCACAATGGCAGGTCAAGAATCACATAAGATAGAAATAATTTCAAATGCAAGAAATGAGGTCATTTTGTCCTCCGGTAGTCTAAGTCTATGGCAGCATAACAAGCCAAACCTAACTAAAGGATTTATCAAAAAGGAAAGTCATAAGTCCAGTCTTAAAGCTGGACAATGTGCGAGTCCTATGGACATAAATTGGAAGTTGGTTCCACAAGAGAGGAGCTTGATAACTGAAAGCTCCAATTCTGATCTAGGAAACTCTAGAAACTGCAAGTAAGCCTGCAGTGTGAGAGCTAAGTGCTCCGTTGGGAAAATATGGAACAATAAGATCTGTAATATAAGATGGAGCTAGGTGGTTGAGAGCTTTGTCGGTTAGAAGTAAATTTATGTATTAAATTCTGAATTTGACAGGGAGCCAATGGAGAGAAGCTGAAACTTGAGAGGTACGAGCTTTCCTGCCAACTCCCATTAAAACTCTGGTAGCAACATTTTGGATCAACTGAAGACGTTTTAAAGAAGTTTTTGGAAGCCCAGTTAACAAACCATTGCAATAGTCCAGTCTAGACATGACAAATGCATGAACCAGTTTTTCCGCATCATTTTTAGATCAGATGTTTTTAATTTTAGTGATTTACGCAGGTGGAAGAAGGTGGTTCTAGTAACATTTTTAATGTGGGGGATAAAAGACATGTCCTGATCAAAAATAACACCAAGATTTTTAACATTAGAGCTGGAGGCCAGATTAATGCCATCTAAGGAGGGTGAAAGACTGAAAAATGCATTCCTAAGGTGCTCAGGTCCAAAAACCAAAACCTAAGTCTTGTCGGAGTTTAAAAGCAAAAAATTAAGGGTCATCCAGCTTTTTTATGTCTTTAAGACATGGTTGTAGTCTAAGTAACTGATTGGATTCATTGGATTTCATGGACAACTGTGTAGCCATGTATCATCAGCATAACAATGAACATTTATCCCTGTTGTTTACCTAATGGAAGCATAAAGAGTATTGGTCCAAGCACCAAACCATGAGGAACTTCATGACTAACTTTAGAGTATGAAGAAGATTTATTATTTACATTTACTGTCAAGGATCAGGTTTTAGGATTCAAATTTCAGCCAGACAACAAGAGTGTAAAAACAAAGAAAGCAAATTTATTGATTTGCAGCTGCTGGTGGGAGTCAGGATCCACCTGCTGGAACACATCTTCTCAGGTAGTTGGGGGGAGAGAGCCACCTATCACAGTTAGAAGAGATGACATAACTGGAGGGAGAGCCTGTGCAGAGGGCGGCTTTAATGCTAAGAACAGCGGGGTAATCCAGGGACGAGATCCGAGAGATGAAGCGGGGGTCAAGCACCGAGAGTCAGAGGTCCAAAAACAAGTCCAATGGGCAATACGTAAATCCAAAAGCCATAAGGCAGAAAGAGTAGTTGTTACAAGGGTCAGATGGGCAGAACAGAATAAGATGAGGAGCAGCCCAAGCGATAAATCCTAAAGACGAGGCATGAGGTCGAATCCACAAGACAAGGCGTGAGGTCAATACAGCACTGGACTAGTTTAGGTCCTATTTAGCCGAACATACTTGGTGACTATGTGACCTCTGCTCCTCTCTTGTGTGGCGTTCCACAGGACTCAGTCTTATGCACCTCCTCTTCATACTGTACCTGCTCCCTCTTGGCTCTATTTTTAGAAAATATGGGATCTCCTTTCATTGTTACACTGATGATTCACAGATATACAGTATGTCCTGCTAAAGAAAACAGACCAACTCTTCTCTGGCCCCTCTGTTTTCATGTCTGGAGGACATAAAAGCCTAGATGGCTGTGAACTTCTTAAAGTTTAATTAGGAAAAGACTGAGGTGATGGTCTTTGGAAGCTCCACTGAGTCTCCCAATGTAGATGTTGGTTCCTTGGGCCAGTTTATCAGGCCAACTATTACAAACCTAGGGGACAAAGTCGAAGCTGGACTAAAGTTGGAAAAATCACATCAGAGCAGTTGTTCAATCTAGGCTTTTTTTTTCCCCATTTGAGGCAGCTGGCTAAAGTAAAGCTGATTCTTTCTCAGTGGCATTTCGAAACAGTAGTTCACGTCTACGTGGCCACTCAGCTGAACTAATGTAAAGCACTCTATACAGGAATCAGTGACTCATGTATCTCTCAGCTTCAGAGGGTACAGAATGCTGCTGCATGACTTTTAACTGGCACATCTGACCATTTTTTAATTACATTTGAGTTTACACTAAATGATTACACAGTCACTGAGAGCAAATTTCACCTTAGCAGGTGCTTATCAGAAAAAAACTTTGACCAAATTTAAAGATTGTCTTCCATTATTTTCCTCTGTCTTGCAGAGTAATGCATAAGAGAGCAGTGACTTAGATCATCTGGTGGATAATTTTACAACTACTTAGCAAACTTCACTTGATAAAGCTGCTCCGCTGAAAAAGAAAGTAATCAGTCAGAGGAAATTAGCTCCTTGGTTCAATTCTGAGTTACGTACTTTAAAACAAACATCTAGAAAACTAGAAACAAAATGGCGCTCTACTAATGTTGAATAATATTACTTATCCTGGAGAGATAGCCTGCTAACATACAAAAAAAGCTCTCTGTAAAGCTATACCGGTTATATTATTCATCTCTAATTGATGAGAATAAAAATAACCAGAGGTTCCTTTTCAGTACCATATCAGTCTAATGAAAAATTCTCTCTGTTGATTCATGTATCCCTACAACCATAAACAGTGATGACTTCATGAAATTCTTTATAAATAAAATGGTTTCAATTAGGGGAAAAAAGTCAAACAACATTCCTGGTATCGCCTCCGATTCTGTGTCAGATGAGACAACTTTAAAAATGTCACTAGAGCCTGATTTATTTTTGGACTGTTTTTGTCCTGTTGAGCTCTGAATTGTCAAAAATAATAGCTTTATCCGAACCATCCACGTCTGCTAGATCCCATCCCAACCAGACTGTTTAAAGAGGTATTTCCCTTAATTAATAACCATGTCTTGGATCTGCTTAATTTGTCTCTAATAAATGCTTATGTACCACAGAGCGTTAAGGTTGCTGTAATTAAACCTTTACTTAAGAAACATAACCTTGACTCAGGAATCCTAGCCTAGCCACCTCACTGAACTATGGACCAATCTCTAAACTCTGCATTTTAACAAGGTTCTAGAAAAACTGATAAACTCTCAAATCAAAAATGACCTGGACTCATTTAACATCTTACCTCTCCATCAATCTGGTTTCAGGAAACAACACAGCACAACCACTGCTTCACTGAAGGTTCTTAATGATGTTGTTGAAGCACTGGATGCTAAGGATTATTGTGCTGCACTTTTCTTAGACCTGTCTAAAGATTCTGACACTGTGGATCAGAACATCTTGTGTCAGAAGATCTCAGAAATTGGTTTCTCAGATCACACCATTGGTTGGTTCTCTAACTATCTTTCTGATCAGAAGCAATATGTTCAACGTAATGGTACTTCCTCCAGTTACCTAACAGTCAGTAATGGTGCACCACAAGGCTCAGTCTTAGGACCCACCCTCTTTACAATATAAATAGCTAATGTAGGTCAGAGCACCCCTGATGCACCCATACATTTCTATGCTGATGACACAGTTGTTTATTGTCGAGCTAAAACAGTTGATAAGGCTTTCCAGCTTTTGCAATCCGCCTTTGACATCATCCAGTCTGATTTGTTTCACCTCAAATTTGTTCTAAATGCCGATAAAACTAAAGGGATGCTTTTTTCAAACAGGAAGTCAGTCCCATCAGTTCTTCCTCTGATTTTATTCTAAAATGGTGTCCCCATTGAGTTTGTCGATTCCTATAAATATTTGGGTATCTTGGTCGACTCTTTCTTTTTCAGAAAAAGATCCTGTCTAACTCTGAATGCAAGGAAACACCTTGTAACTGTGACTCTCCTTGACTCCATTGAATAGGGTGACATTATCTATATGAATGCTCCTACAAGCACTTTGCAGATGTTGGATGCTGTCTATCATGGTGCATTAAGATTCATAACTGGCTGCAACTACCGTACCCATCATTACACTATGTACTCACTGGTTAACTGGACATCATTAACTTCACACAGACTCTCTCACTGGTACATTTTCATCTTTAAATCACTTCTTGGTCTGCTGCCTTCATACATCTCCTCCTACATGTCTCTGTGTGAGTGCAGCTACAGCGTGCGCTCTCAGGACATCATTACCTGCAGTGTTCCCTCAGTGAGGACTGAACTAGACAAAAGGACCTTCTCTTACTCCGCTCCTGTTTCCTGGAATATCTTGTAAATGTTCATGTTTGTGCTGATGTTCAATGTTTTATGTTATGAGTGCTTAGTGTATATTTAGTTTAGTTTTTCTTAGTTCATATCTTAGATGTTATTGCTGTTTTTCTTAGACATTTTATTGTTGGATGTAACTGGGACCCTGTGTACATAATTTCGCTCCACCACATGTACCACATGAGGTGCGAATGACAATAAAGAATCTCTGACTCTGACTCTAAAAAGATCTGAAGCTCTCGACCGTGACCTCTCTAAGTGTCTTTAAAACCCCTTTAAGTTGCTGGAAAAAAACAATGCAGACATGTTCCTGTTTTTAGTTTTCTACACCACCTTATAATCTAGCTGGGATTTTTTTCTTTGCTACTATTCCTCTTGATTGTCCTTTTGGTTGCTATTTTGCTTTGATTTGTAAAAAAAAAAAAAAGAAGAAGAAAAACTTAAATTTGTATGCCTATTCCTTAGGGGTGGGCGATATGGCTCAAATATAATGTTGTGATATTTCAGAGCATTCAGCTGATAACGATAAATTTTGTGATATAACAAAAAAAAAAAAAAAAAAAAGAATTTGACAAAATTAACTTAACATGTTGCTTTGCAGTATTATATAAAAACTATAAAAAAATGGTAATTTGACTGAAATTGCTTTATTTAGTAAAGTATTCAGTCTCCAAGTATAAAAATAAAAAATTAAAATGATCCTTTTGTTATTAAGATTGAAAGAGTCTGCACAAAATATATAATAAAAATATCAATAAATCCACCACAAAAACTAAAGTGTAGGTGAAGTTTCTCTAAATAACTAAATAAAATGAAGCTTAAGATCTGTTGAGCATAAATGTAACATACAACAAAATATATGTTTCCTTTAAATGAGCTAAACTTCCAGAACTTGTAACAAGGTGATGATCTGAGCCTGCAGCTTGTGGTGTTTCAGCTTCCTCTGTTCCTGCAGGAATCATTCATTTCTCTGATGCTCTGTCTCTGATCACCTGACTCTGTTCCTGGTCCATGGACTGTGGAACTCGAGAGTCACAGCTAAGCTGCTCGTGTTTGTACCGGCAGCTCAGAGCAGGGTGTGGGGAGAGAATAAAGCCAAGCTGCGCTGGTGGGGTATGGAAGCCATTATGTCTCATAAATCAAATTAAAAGGGATTAATAGAATTGCTTTTTCATTTCAAAGTCAAGCTGCATTTTTTGACTCATAAAATTTTTTAAAAATGAATAATCCAAACTGCATTTTCATTTTCTTCTTCAAGACTGCTCATTGTGTAAATTAATTAAAATGATAAATAAAATAACGTTTAACATTTAATTTTCAAAATATGTCCCTGTAAAAAGGGACCAAAATTCATTTTGAAATGTCAAATTTGAAAATTAAAATGAAATAGCAGAAATGCTTTTTCATTTCAAAGTCAAGCTGCATTTTTTGACTCATAAATAAAATAAAAAATAAATCATTTTCATTTTCTTCTTCAAGACTGCTCATTGTGTAACACAACTGCTTTTTCGTTTTCATGCCCCACCCCTGCAGAAAGTGTTCCAAAAATCAATCTGAATTGGCAATTCCAAGCGGCGCAGGAGAGTGACGTCATTGCTGCCTCACACCGCCCAGTCATACGCATCTTTTACGTTCGGGGGTGATGATTAGGCAAGACACACATTTACAACCTTCCTCACGCAAAAAAAATTTGGATTATGTCATAAAATACAACGTAAATCCACCCAAAACGCCATTTTTTTACGCCTGCCTTCTAAACGCAGAAATTTACGCTGTTTATTTTGTGCATTGAACGCAGCTTTATACATGTGACCGTTATAAAACGCTGTAATTTATGCTGTAAAAGATGCGTTTTCTTGAATTTTGCAAGGCCCTCCTGTACTTTTCTTATCCACTCAGTTTAAATGCAGTCACTCAATAGAAGTATTACAGACCACACTAATTCATCACAGACGTCACACCCCCGAACGTCAAAGATGCGTAAGACTGGGCGGTGTGAGGCAGCAATGATGTCACTCTCCTGCGCCGCTTGGAATTGCCAATTCAGATCGATTTTTGGAACACTTTTTGCAGGGGTGGGGCATGAAAATGAAAAAGCAGTTTGTTCTTATATCCTGATGCATGCTCAATAATCCAGGTAGAAAAATCCAAAAAAGTTCAATCTGGTCCTCTGGAACGTGAACCGGCAATCTTCGGATCACAGGCCCACCTCTCTAACCTCTGCGCCACCACTCCCCACAATTTGTATTTCTCAATTTATAAGCTTTCTTTTATGATTGTCTACTGTTGTCTTTGCTGTCCATTGTCATCATCACTCTTCGTTAAAATCAGGTCTCTCTTGTAAATGAGTCTCTGAGGCTCAGTGATATTAACCTGTAGAAATAATGGTTTAATGACAATGAATAAATCACAGCAAGAAGGGTTCAATCCTCGGTTTGGACCTGGGGTCTTTCTGTATGGAGTTTGCATGTTCTCCTTTTGTTTGCATGGGTTTCCTCCTACATTGCAAACACATTCATTCAACCTTTATTTCTACAGGTAAATCCCATTGAGCCTCGAGGACTCATTTACAAGAGAGACCTGATTTAACAAAGAATGATGACAACAGTGGACAGTTTTAAAAAGGCATACAGATTTATTTATTTTTTTTTACAAATAAGATGTCCAAAAAAAGTAACAAAAAACAGCTAAATTCTAAGGCGAATGTAGAAACTAAAAACAGGAACATGTCAGCATTGGTCCCTGCCAGGAGTCCAACAGATTCTTAAAGACACTTAGAGAGGTCAAAGGTCGAGAGCTTCAGA
>NC_056508.1:609294-611083 GCF_014905685.2 Nematolebias whitei | reverse complement strand
GTCTAGTTCAGTCCTCACTGAGGGAACACTGCAGGTAATGATGTCCTGAGAGCGCACGCTGTAGCTGCACTCACACAGAGACATGTAGGAGGAGATGTGAGGAGATGAAAAACATGCACGCTAGACTGCCTTCAGGCCAAGGTCAAGAGGTGTGTGATCTCATTGGAGATTTGTCTTGTTATATACGTTAATGAGGCCTCAGTGAGTTCAGATTACCTTGACAGTTGGGGTAGGAGTAGAATCCAGATCTGCACTGTTCACAGCGAGGACCCTGAAACTCCGGTTTACACAGGCAGAGACCGGAAGAATCACAGACAGCAGGCAGAGAGCCGATCATGCTGCAGCCACACACTGTAGAGAGACACATGCCAGTATTGAGCCACTTCTTGGTTTACATTTAATGCTTTCAAGTATTAATAGTATCACCCAAAGGTTAAGACTTTTCAATTCAAAAGAAAATTGAGTTCCCCATTTAATTGTTGCATTATTTCCAAATATCCACTGTCTGAACACAGTCATTCAATTATTCTGTCAGGAAAGTCTGGTCTGTTTCCAGTTTCTTTAAATGTTGACATTAACAACTATCAAACATTATTGTTCTTGTTTTTTAACACCTCACTAGACATCTAGAGGTGCTTGATGTCTTGTTCACATCTACACAAATTACTTTGAAGAGCAACTGGGAATTTATTTTAAGGAAGTAAGAAAGATGCAAAATGCATGTATGTATGTACAGACCCTTTCCAAACAAATAAAATATCATGGAAAAGTTGTTTAACTTCCATAATTCCATTCAAAAGGTTAATCATTAATAGATGGTAGATTCAGGGCCCACAATTTAAACAATTTCAAGTATTTATTTGTTTATTTTTACATAATTTGGGCTTCCAGCTCATGAAACCCACGAAAACAGGACTTCAAAAAATTAGAATAAATGGTAAATGGACTGCACCCAAATCATGACTGTGGATATTTCACACTGGACCTCAAGCAGTATGGGTTCTGTTCCTCACCCTTCTTCCTCCAAACCCTTGGACCTTGATTTATCAATGAAAGACACTTTACTTTCATCTGAAAAGAGAACAGAGGAACCCGACAGTTGTAGTCCATCTCCCGGATGTGTCTGAATGTGGTGGTTTTTGAAGCTGTGACTCCCGCCTCATTCCACTCTTTCTGGATCTCTGACAGATTCTGGATCTTCTCTGTTTAATAATCTGCTGAAGCCCACGGTCATCTCTTTTGCTGGTGCATCTTATCCTGCCACATTTTGCCCTTCCACTAGACTTTCCATTGATGTGCTTGGACACAGCACTCTGTGAACAGCCAGCCTCCTTAGCTATGAACTTTTGTGGCTTACCCATCTTATGGAGGGTATCAATGATGGTCTTCTGGTCAGTTATGTCTGCAGTCTTGCCCATATTGAACCAAACTGAGACAATTGAACCAAACTGAAGCAAATTTAATGACACCTGGGGAAACCTGTGCAGGTGCTTTGAGTTTAGTAGATGATTAGTGTCACACTCAGTTTAAAACATTCATGTCCTGCAACATTTGGCCTGATGTCTCCACAGTATTCTAATTTTTTGAAATCCTGTTTTCGTCGGTTTCATGAGCTGGAAACCCAAAATATGTAAAAAAAATAAATAAATAAATACTTGAAATCATTTAAATTTGGGCTCTGAATCTATCATCTATTAAAGATTAACTTTTTGAAAGGAATTATGGAAGTTAACAACTTCACCTTGATAATCTATAGTTTTGGAAAGTGTCTGTGTATATATATATATAT
>NC_056508.1:521889-594294 GCF_014905685.2 Nematolebias whitei | reverse complement strand
CGTGATCTACACGATCAAAAGCTTTTTCTTGGTCAATGGATATAATATCAATTTTAGTGTCATATAATTTACATACCTCAAACACATCTCTTATTAAAAACAAGTTGTCTAAAATTGATCTACCAGGTACACAGTAGGATTGATCAGGGGCAATTAAAATTTCAATAAATAGTTTCAGCCTGTTTGATAAAACCTTAGAGAATCTTATAGTCTGTACATAAAAGAGCAACTGGTCTCCAGTTTTTTAAGAGAGTCAAGTCACCCTTTATTGGCAGAAGGGAGAGAACTGCTCGCCTAGAAGAGACAGGGAGTTTTCCTTCATTAAAACATTGTTTAAAAACGTCCAGAAGGTCTTGTCCTAAAACATCCCAAAAGTGTTTAAAAAACTCTGGTGGTAACCCATCTATTCCTGGAGCCTTTCCAGGTGCCATCTGGGATACAGCAGCAGTCAGTTCATTTAGGTTTAGATTTGAGTTCAGGGTCTCCTGATCTTCTGGAGTGAGGCAAGGAAGCCCCTGCAGAAGCTCCTCGGTACTGTCCACACCACAGCCAACTGGCTTGAACAAGTCCGTGTAAAAGTCCACAGCATGGTTCCTCAGCTCAGCTGGATCTGAGGTCAATTGTCCATTTGGGAGTTTAAGGCAGATTATTTGTTTCCTCTGAGCGACAGACTTCTCCAAGCTAAAGAAGAAGGACGTGGGTGCATCCATTTCTTGGATATTTTTAAAACGGGCTCTGACTAAAGCTCCTTTGGCTCTCTCATGTAACAAAGAGTTCAGTTCAAGTCTTTTGGATTGAAGAGAAGTCTGTGAGGTTGCTTTGGAGATAGAAACATTTTCCAGATGTTTTATCTCTTCTTCCAGCTTCTGCACAGTTCTCTTAATGTTGGTGGAGGTACCAGAAGAATATTGCTGGCAAAAGTTCTTAATCTGGGCCTTTCCTACATCCCACCATTGAATAAATGTGGGGAAATCACATTTCTTTGATCTCCAGTGAATCCAAAACAACTTAAATTTTTCACAGAAGACAGAATCGTGTAACATTTTCACTTTAAAATCCCAAAAAGATTGTTGTTTCACAGTAGATAAAAGAGTAACTTCTATAGAAATTAAATGGTGATCTAAGAAACCAACAGGAAACATTTGACTATTTAAAACACGTGTGATGATGGAACCAGAGACATAAAACCTGTCTAACCTTGCAGCACTAACTTGACCATCAGAAACTTTAACCCAGGTATACTGCCTGCTTGAAGGGTTTTTCATTCTCCAAGCATCAACCAGGTCTTGCTTTCTTCAGCAGCTGAGACAGAAAACATGATGACCGAAGGTGTGGTTCTTCTCCAGTCCTGTCTAACTTAAAATCAGTGCAGCAATTCCAATCACCACCTAAAATAATAGTTTCCCCACAATCAATGCTTTTTAGTGTATCATCCAGAGTTTTAAATAGCCCCTCCCTTTCTAAGCCCTGGTTGGGAGCAACATTGGTGAAATGAAAAATAAAATCCTCCATCTGTGCTTTCACCAATAAGAGTTTGCCCTTTACAATTGCTTGAGATAAATGTTATATTTAGGGCAGAAGAAAACAAAATGGCAACCCCTGCACTAACATTTGTCCCGTGGCTAAGGACAAATTGTCCCCCCCACCATAAACCCCAGTCTATGCCATTCCCACTATCACGGAATAGTGATAGTGCTGCAGCTCGGCTACTAACAGGAACTCACAGGTTTGAGCACATTACTCCAGTTCTGTCCTCTCTTCACTGGCTTCCTGTACGTGTCAGAGTTGATTTTAAAATTCTCCTGCTGACATTTAAGTGTGTTAATGGCCTTGCACCATCATACCTCTCTGACCTTCTTCATCCTTATGCTCCTTCTCGGGCTTTGAGATCATCAGACCAGCTGCATTTGGTCGTACCAAAAACCAGCTGAAGCTCAGAGGAGATCGAGTATTTTCAGTCGTGGGCCCTAAACTCTGGAACAATCTGCCCATCAACATTTGACAGGCCACCTCAGTCTCTGCTTTTAAATCTCTCCTAAAAACACATCTGTACTCACTGACACATCTGTACTCACTGACATTTAACACAGGGTGATTGGATTTAGATCTGGTTTTTCATTGATGCTGATTCTGTTTATGGTTTTGTTATTATTCCTATTTAACACAAGGTCATCAGATCTGATTTAGTATTTTATTGTTTCTGACTGAGTTTATGCTTTTTGTTATTATTTCTTTGACTTTTGACACAACGTGATCTGATTTAGTTTTTCATTGTTTCTAATTATGTTTTTGGTTTTATATTTTTATTCCATGTGCTGTAAATATATCTTGCTACTTTTTATTTGATGATGTGATAATTTTGTTAAGCACTTTGGTAACAGTTTCTGTTTTAAATGTGCTCTATAAATAAATCTGACTTGACTTGACTTGATCACTGTGAGTTTCCTGCAAAAAAACTACATCCAACCTTTTTTTGTGTAATAGTTTCAGATATTAAAGCTCTTATGTGCATCTCTTCCCCCATTTATATTTAGAGGCCACCCTTAAACCCTTCATGTAAAAAGAGAAAAGAGCAGATGTGAGGCAGATGAGAGCAAGTGCACACAAAAAAACAGGCAAATTCTGTTTCATCATGATCTTATCTGGAAAGTTTCATTTTCTTTGCCAATTTTGATCGAGTTGTTCTTAAATTTTTCCTCAATAATGTGACATGTTTTTTGAGACGGTAACGTTTTTTCTCATCTAATAAATCCAAACTTACAGTTTTCTGATACATAGAGACAGACTTGATGAACTTCTCAAAGTCAGGAAAATGTTCCTCGACATCAACTGACGAGTGTCGTCCAGGAACTCATTAATCTCTTCAAGAGTATACAGGTTGTCAGTGTTAGAAATACTGCCAGCCACAGAGACACAGTCACAATCAGTTTCATATTCGTCATCTTCAGCCACTTTATCAGTCTGACCATCAGACCTTATCACCTCCATCTCCATACTGCTTGACTTAGACATGTCTTGTTCAGGTTGTTCAACATTAATATTCCTTATCCTGATGCATGCTCAATAATCCAGGTAGAAAAATCTAAAAAAAGTTAAAACTGGTCCTCTGGACATTCAAAAAAACAAAACAAAGCAAATCAACAAAAAAATGTAGAAACGTTTCGTCTCTCATCCGAGAGACTTCCTCAGTCTGAGGTGCTGTTTTCAGCTCAGCCTCTTAAATAGCACCTTCTCAGAGTGGATCAACCAGTTTGCTGCTGACAACCAGAACCAGCTGATCACATGCTCAAGAAGGACCATCAGCCTAACAATGGATCATTAGCACCTGATGGCTGTTTACTGTTCACAGAGGGCTGAGTGATACTAGCAATCACAGCATTGTAAGAGGGGGACAGTTGAACCTGGAGGCTCCACCCCTGTTTAACGATGGACGATTTCTTTTCACAAAGATGGCCTCCTTTACTCCTCTCTCAAACCATCGTTCCTCTCTGTCCAGGATGTGAACATCTTCATCCCTGAAAGAGTGACCTCTGGCCTGGAGATGAGTGTAGACCGCAGAGTCCTGGCCTGATGATGTTGATCTTCTGTGCTGGGCCATCCTTTTGGCCAGTGGCTGTTTAGTTTCCCCGATGTAAGACTGATCACCCTCCTGACACTGAACAGCATACACAACATTACTTTGTGCCGAGGGACTGGATCTTTGGGATGAACCAGTCTTTGCCGTAATGTATTGTGGGGTTTAAAAGCCACTGGGACGTTATGTTTAGTGGTGAGTGCATCCCTCTCCTCTCTACTGATGTTGGAAGGTGGTGGTTTGGCATTGCTGAGGCAGGCTGAAACTTTGATTCTAAGCTGTTCTGCTTCAGCCTCTTTAATTCTCACCACTCTTAGCAAGGACAAAAACATCATCATTCTCCCAGCAGACAAAGGAAGGTGCACAGTGATTTTGAACCAGAAAGACTATCATGAGAAAGTTATGACACTCCTTAGTGACTTAAACACTTATGAACCTCTGAAAAGAGATCCAGGAAGTGGTTACAAGAAGAAATTGATAGATTGCCTGAAAATTTTGGAGCAGGACAAGGCTATCGCATTATTCAACAACCAAAACAGATTTTTTTTTTTTTTAATGTGTAGTGAACTAAGCCTCAGGTCAAATCTGGCCCTGAGGGCCTTCCTGGGACAAGAACTGTATTTCATTGATTTGAGTCCAGAAACACAAAATCAAGTCCATCCAGAGACTTTCTAAGTGTGTCCTGCACTGATCAATTGAAAGAACACTCTCTTTTTTTATTATCATTACTATTTTACAAATGTCTTGATAAATCAAAAGTGTGTTTAATTCAAATCATTTTTAAATGTTGAAGTGAACTACTTATTTTAAATCAACTGTGAAACAGTATTAATGATTTTTAATCCTCATTCAAAGTAGAAATCTAGTTAATGTCTGTTACAGAGTAATTATTCATTTTCTTGATCTTCTGTCTGAAATGAGCAAGTTGTGATGTCGGTCAAAAGTCGGAGACAAACGCCAACAAGTTTATTGGAACGAACTGTCATGTTTTTAAATCCTCTCAGACAGAAACGGAGGAGCTGGCACCTGTTTCCTCCCATCTCGCCTAAACATTTCTCTGTCTGTTTCAGAAACATTTTCTGTCTGTTCCAAAACATTTTTCTGTTTTTCTGACTTCTAGTGACCTCTTACGTCATAAAAACACACCCCTGATTAGCTCTTTCAGCCAATCAGGACTTCCCAAATGAACCGGAAACAGAACTCTTTAAATGTCGACACTTCCTAGTTCCAACCAGTGCGGTGGGAGAGCAGTTCAGTTCGGAGGGCAGAACCGAACAGAAAAGTTGCTGGAGAGAACAGGAGGTTCCAGACATGATCCGAAGTTCTTCCGAGTCTTGTGGGAATTATGGAATCTTCCACATCTGAGTGGATCCTCTGACGGACTTACTCCTCATGTGAGTCCACCCGTGGGGTGAACGTGTGTTGAACGAAGTACTGTCACTACTTCGGACGATTCACAGCTGTTCCTACGGAGACGCTGGAAAGGTGGCGTTAAATGGAACTCCGTACCAGTGGAGACATCTTCTACAGGTAAAGAGTCGATTTCCACTACCTAAGTGTACCGAGGTGAAGCTGGGTTCGGACGGAGAGTGCCGTTCGTGTGTCGACACATTCCCTCATCCATCTTTCCCTCTATTTAAACTCCTTCATTTCCCATCTTTAAAACTCTTCTATCTTGCCAGTAATTAATCCAGATATTTTCAGAAATGTCTGTTGTAATTAAGCTGTGTTATTGCTTCAATCAGAATAATCACATGTACAATGTTTGATGTTAAACTTTGATTCTGTTAATAAATGACCGCATTCATTTGATGGGTCAAAGAAAATTAACGTCTCACGTCACTGATCTCTGTCACATATCTGTCAAGTAGCTCGAAAAAGAGAGAACCCGTTTAAATTAAGTATAATATCAGGTACTTGAACTAGTCCAGATATAATAACATGTAGTGGAGCTAACGAAGCTAACCGACCTGTCTCACTACAAATGTAATGGCTAGGTATTAAAAAACAAACATTTAGCTCTCCTCACTACCCAGTTATGTTGTTCTTATTTTGAAATGTAACCGGAAGTTCTGTGTTAAGAGGTGGAAAGAGAAGTTATGGAAACGCCGCTAATATTGAACTGGTTAACATCATAAACACAATATGTCTGTGGTTAACACAAACGCCTTGTTTTTTATCGTCCAGACTTTTTTTTTTGTCCAATCAGACATGGCCTTCCAGACACGCCCATTTTTTATTGACCCCTGACATGTTCCTGTTTTTAGTTTTCTACATTTGTCTTGGAATCTAGCTGTTTTTTATTTTGTTACCTTTTCCTTTTAGCCATCCTATTTGTTAAAAAAAATAAAAAAATAAAAAAAATAAAAAAAACTGTAGTATGCTTTTTTATAACTGTTTTGTTGTTGCTGTTGTCCATTGTTGTCATCTTTCTTTGTTGAAATCAGGTCTCTCTTGTAAATGAGTCTTCGAGGCTCAATGGGATTTACCTGTATAAATAAAGGTTGATTGATTTCTGTACCACAGACTGTACCCAGGGGAGGCCACACCTAGTCTGTATGGTTTACCTAAAATCCACAAACAAGGTGTACCTTTAAGACCAATCGTTAGCATGATTAACTCTGTCACTTACAATGTTTCCAAATATCTGGCGTCTGTACTCATCCCTTTAGTTGGCAGCTCAGAACACCACATACAGAACACCATGGACTTTGTGGACAAGGTGAGGGATGTCATCATGGAGACTGATGAAACAATGGTCTCTTTTGATGTCACATCACTCTTTACGTGCATTCCTGTTGATGATGCAGTAGAGGTGGTCAGTTTAAGATTAAAATCAGACACCACTCTGAGCAGCAGGACCACACTTTCCACAGAACAACTGTGTCAACTCTTGAAACTGTGCCTGCAGTCAACCTACTTCACATATGGGGAGCAATATTATAGGCAGAAACATGGGTGTGCTATGGGGTCTCCAGTTTCTCCTATTGTTGCCAACCTGTACATGGAGGAGGTAGAAAAGAGAGCCTTGACGTCCTTTTCAGGGACACCACCAAGTCATTGGTTCAGGTATGTTGACGACACCTGGGTTAAAATTAAATCTCAGGAAGTCCAACATTTTACTGAACACAACAACTCTGTGGATAAATACATCAAGTTCACACGAGAAGATGAAAAAAATGGCAAGTTGGCTTTCTTGGACTGTGTGGTCTCAGTCTCTGATAGAGGACTTTTGCAAACCGAGGTGTACCACAAACCCACCCACATAGACCAGTATTTGCAGTTTGACTCCCATCACCCTTTGGAGCACAAGTTAGGAGTCAACAGGACTCTGTACCACAGAGCAGACAGCGTCCCCACTAGCTCAAGAGCCAGGCAGAAGGAGAAATCCCACACAAGACAGGCTCTAGAGCAATGTGGATATCCTAACTGGGCCTTCCTGAAAGCAGAGAAGAAACCCAAACAGGACTCCAGTCAGCCAACAGGTGAAAAGGAGGAACCCAGACCCAGACCAGTGGTCATTCCATATGTTGAGGGAGTATCAGAGAAACTGAGACGTTAATTTTCTAAACATAAGGTCCCAGTGACTTTTAAACCCTAAAATACATTACGGCAAAGACTGGTTCATCCCAAAGATCCAGTCCCTAGGCACAGAGTAATGTTTTGTATGCTGTTCAGTGTCAGGAGGGCTGTGATCAGTCTTACATCGGGGAAACAAAACAGCCACTGGCCAAAAGGATGGCCCAGCACAGAAGAGCAACATCATCAGGCCAGGACTCTGCGGTCTACACTCATCTCCAGGCCAGCGGTCACTCTTTCAGGGATGAAGATGTTCACATCCTGGACAGAGAGGAATGATGGTTTGAGAGAGGAGTAAAGGAGGCCATCTTTGTGAAAAGAAATCGTCCATCATTAAACGGGTGGGGGCCTCCGTGTTCAACTGTCCCCCTCTTACAATGCTGTGATTGCTAGTATCACTCAGCCCTCTGTGAGTAGTAAACAGCCATCAGGTGCTAATGATCCATTGTTAGGCTGATGGTCCTTGTTGACCATGTGAGCAGCTGGTTTTGGTTGTCAGCAGCAAACTGGTTGATACACTCTGAGAAGGTGCTATTTAAGAGACTGAGCTGAATACAGCACCTCAGACTGAGGAAGTCTTTCGGATGAAAGATAAAACGTTTCTACATTTAGAAAAAAAATTTTTTTTGAATGTCCAGATGACCAGATTTAACTTTTTTAGATTTTTCTACCTGTATTATTTAGCATGCATCAGGATATTTTCCATCTAATATTAAAGTCAATGGATGGAATCAATGAGTGTAACCACACTGATTCTTCCAAGGAAATTTAAATAAATGGACTGTACTTATATGGCACCTTTCTATCTAAGCAAGATACTCAAAGTGCTTTACACTACAATCTGTGACTTGTTTATCCATTCATACAGCACTCTACTAGATTTCTACAAAGATTAGTCAGAGCTTTATCACTTCCATACACCGATGGGACACACATCAGAGGCATTTAGGGGTTCAGTGTATTGACCAGGGACACTTCGGCATGTGACTCTTGATGGAATTGAACCCCCAACTCTCGCATTGGAGAGACCCCTCAGCCACAGCCGCCCCTAATATAGTAATGAGGACAGCTTGGCGGGTCAACTTTGGCCTGCGGGCCCCACTTGGGGGTACCGGTATCTCTGATGCAGATAACAGTTCTTATATGTCCCTGTATACATTAAAATAAAATGTGCAATGTGCACCCATGATGAGGTTTGCTACAGTTTTCAGTTTTATTAAAAGTTGGACGGCTGCAGACAGGAATGATTTTCCACGTCTCTCAGTTCTGCAGCATAGATGGATCAGCATATTACTGAAGGAGTTCCTTCTGCTGCTCACTTGCTCGTGTAAAGGATGAGATGGACAATCTAATATTGTCTTTATTTGAGACAGTGTTCTCCTATTCAGCACCACTGGACAACAGTCCAGTGTCTTGCTTTCCCGAGTGAGGTAGCCACAGGACATGTGCCACGCCCTCACCGCAGCCTTTCCTCCAACGGGTCTCAAAACTAATCCTATAGCTCAGGTATTACCCGCAGCCGTTTCCTAGGACAGTTTTAGTTTTAAGGCTGTAATGAGATGATTCACCCAGACTGTTAACTACCTCCGATCCTTGCACCACAACCCAAGTCTCACCTCGTGCCTTGCCCGACCTAGCAGCAGGAGTGGGGACGTTTAGCAGACGAGGAAGCGCAAGTTAACGGTAGCTCATCTCCTGATTTAGCGCTGAAATTGTTGATCGATCTGGCATTGTTTAGAGCCTCGGCACAAGGCTCATGGAGGTTGTTTTGTAATCAAAAGCTAATAAAACCGTTTAAAACCTCCCATGTTTCTGTTGTTTCATTGAACCAAGTTTTCCACTTCCAAGAACAAAAGGGGTGTTTGAAATAAGAATCCAGAATTTTACGTTTTGCTTTGCTTTAATCAATAACTTTTGCAGGGGAACAGCGGTATAGCACAATAATGATTACACTCGATTACAAAGAGATTACATGATGAATAATTTTCAGGAGGAGGCAGATCTTTTAGTTAACCAACTTCCAATCTCTGTCCGTGAGGCTGACACATTATCCAGTTTTAAAACTAGGCTTAAGACTTTCCTTTTCGCTAAATCCTATAGTTAGGGTCGGCTTGGGTTTCCTGAGCTGTCCCTTAGTTATGCTGCTATAGGCTTAGACTTCTGGAGGACAAACTGACCACAATTTTCACTCTGCTACCGTCTTTAATTACTCTGTTCAACCTGTTGTGTATTTATAATTATTTTTTCTATCCTTAACATGTTTTTTTTTTTGTCCAGATTTTGTACAGATACACCTGTACCTATATCTGGACCTGGATCTATACCTGGACCTACCATTCTGTGTTCGTCTGTTTCTCCTTCCTGTCCTCTCAACCAGCCGGTCAAAGCAGATGGTCTCTTGTCCTGAGCTGGTTCTGCTGGAGGTTTCTTCCTGTTAAAAGGGAGTTTTTCTTTCCACTGTTGCCACTGTGCTTGCTCAGGATGGGAGACTGCAACAAAGCCAAGATTCAACTTGTCTGCTGGATTCCTTAGATAGAGAACTTTACTAATTGGCTTTTATGTATGTGAATGTTTCTGTAAAGTGCCCTGAGACAACTTTGTTGTGATTTGGCGCTATAGAAATAAACCGAATTGAATTGAATTGAATGTAAACAACCGTAATGAAAGTCACTGTGAACTCGCGGGGTAGATAATGTGGCAGACATTTCACTGTTATTCGCTCCAGAGCCTTCGAGCATGAGTTGTTTTACCACAGTACAGTTTGTACACCAACTTTTACTCACGTAAATGCACACTCCACCTCCCCGTGATTTCCCGTGATAATATGGATTGGTGAAAATAAGGTTTAATTATGAATTATGGAAAATAGCTCATATAAAGATGGCTAGAATTTCTGTTAGATGTGGCCATAAGCTGATAAATAATATATTTTCAAGGACTGCTAACTGTAAAATCAAACCAGGACACTGTCTGCTGTCAGTAGGAAAATAGTTACTTATTTCTAATGAGGCCTTTAATGACAAACAAAACATCAAAAATGTTCTTGCTCAGGTAACTGAAGTTAAATTATAGTTCACATCATTTGAGTGTTTGTGGGGATCATATAACAATTAATAATGAGTGAAAGCGTAACTTAATAGGTCAGAGCGACCCTGGCTCTTAGTGGAGCAATTTTAAAAACCTGATAATGTGCTAAGTTAGAGAGTGAAGGATGATCTCCTGTGGTATTTTGGTGTTGCTCCACCCTGTCATGAATACAGCACAGCAAACACAGCTACTGCTGTATGCATGTCAGTTAGTCCATAATCTAGGACACCAGTGGGACATCCACCTGAATTACTGACGGCTTCTCTCCCAGCAGATATGGTCTGATGGTCTCACAGCACTGGAGGAATCAAAGAACATGATCCTCGCTGAGCTTGCTGGCTTGTCTTGGTGGGTGTATACTTAGGTTGTTTTCACACCTGATAGTCCGGTAGACTCGGTTCGCTTGGGGACCAATATTCATGACATTTTGTTACATTTGAGCTGGTGCGTTTGCATTCACACTGCACTGTGCAGTCGAGTCAACCTGTTGAACCAACCTGTTCCCCCACTCGCCTGTGGGGGTGCTGCACCAAGAACTACTGAAAGAAACGACACAAAAACCTCTGAAGAAGACACTTCTTCTTTTGGAAATAAAAACAAAAACGGAGTGGCGTCAAGTTTTAGCAGTTTTAGGAGTTATATTTTGTCATTTTTTAACAATGGACTCAGCATGAGTGGAAGATGAGGAAGAAGACCATGAAGAATATTGTTTTTCACACAAGGCAGCTGACGGCTCCATATGAGCTCAGAGAAATGTGTGTTTGTTTGGCCTGCGCTGTACTCCACTTCTTGCTTGTGGAGCGGTGCCCGTTTTGTTTACATTCACACTGTACTCGAACCGTGCTGGAGTTTTCTTCTACCGGACCAAGACCTAGGTTTTAGACCGGGCCAGAGTTCACCTTTTTGTTCCGAGAGAGAGTTCGATGGAGAGTTCTCACCTCCCCAAACGAACCGGACTTCCTAGGCAAACGGGCTAGAGTTTGGGACAAAAGGGCTGGTGTGAATGCACCCTTAGTTGAGCAAGTTGATAATTGCATCCCCCACTTCAAGATGTGGCTGGAACTGAATGGGATCCTGAAAAGGTTGAAGCTGCTCTAAAATTAGTCTCCAACGTCATCAAGATATGTAACATCAGCACCATGGGCCTGTAGTTCTTGAGGTCACTGGGAAAAATTTTCTTGTCCCAGGAACGGGTCACATTGTTGCACACAACACAGGAACCTTCTGAAGACTCAAGCTCATATTGAAGATGTGATGAAAGACTCCACACAGGTCTTGAGGGTGCCACAGTTAAGGCCCTATTTACACAACATTGTTTTGGAGTGAAACTGTAGCATTGCTGCTGCATTTCAGCTGTTCCTGTACACAACCACAGAGGTTGTTTTCTTTGTACTGAAGCTTTTTGAAACAAGGACTCAGAGTGGAGGATTAGACAAGCAATTGAACAGCTGGACCTAATAACTAATAAAGTGGCTTGGATTGGATATTTTTGTTTTAATTGTTGCATTTGCATATTTTCATTATTGGTCGTGGATTTCAGACAGATCAAGCACACCTACCCTAACACCCCCACATCCCCAAACATAGGAGGATCTGCGGTGGAAGTGGTCTACAGTCAAGCCCCCAGTATACTCTTGCGTACGTCCGTCGGAGGTATATACGTACATATGCAGAGGGTTCAGACTTCATACTCGAGCATCCACCCTGAACGGCTGCAGTCAGCTCCACGGACAAGGGGCGTTTACCTTCGGGACAAATTGAGGTCGCTGATAGGTCATTTGCTGACACGCCTACTGGATTGATTGACATGTTGGGAAAAAAAAAAAGAAAAAAAAAAGAAATGCGAGCTGGCAGCCCCAGCTGCAGCGGTGTTCTGTGTTTATATATTGTTAATAAAAAGTTCTAAAAAATAAGAAAAACAGGGAGCGCTGGCCCTGCAGCCCACACATCAGACCAGCCCACCAGGAAATCTCCAGACCCTCCCGCAGCCACACTGGACCTGATTTTAATTCACTTGTGACAAATTCCTTAATTTCTCAACATTTCAGTCATGGCATCAATGGAGGAGGAAGAGATCACTGCCTCTTGGCAAAAAACAAACAAAAGAAAAGGCCAGATCAGGGATGAAGAAGGGGAATTTAATGCATTGGTGTTGCATACAAAACAGTCTGTCGCCGGGCAGTTTATTATGCGAGTACGCCGTCATAAAAATGGAGCTTTGCGTGGACATGCCCTGCGGAGGTATGCACATACCTCCGCGTACGGACGTATGTGGGAGTATACTGGGGGCTTTACAAGTACTTGGGTGTACACCTGAACAACAACCTCAGCTGGAGCAACAACACCACCAGCCTGATGAAGAAAGATCATCAGAGACTCTACTTCCTCAGACAGCTGAGGCGAGCTGGTCTGGAAGCTCAGTCCTCACCTCCTTCTACAGGTGTGCAGTGGAGAGCATCCTGTGCTCCAGCATCAACGTGTGGCATGGAGGCTGCACAGCTGCAGAAAGAAAAGCTTTGCAGAGAGTGGTGAAGGCTGCACAGAAATCTGTTGGAGTCAGTCTCCCCACCATCACAGACATCTACACCTCCAGATGCAGGAAGAGGTCTACCTGCATCATGAAGGACCCCACTCACCCAGCACACACACTTTTTGCCCCACTCCCCTCAGGAAGGAGGTTAAGGAGCATTAAGTGTAGAACCACTAGACTGAGGAACAGCTTCTACCCTGAGGCTGTTAGACTCATGAATCTCTAACCAGAATAACCACTATAAAAAAGAAAAATCACTGTAATGCCACTTTAATTGGTGGCATGTGACTTATCTGTGCTGCTGATTATCCATGCTGCTGATCTCATGCTGATGATTATCTCATGCTACTGTATTCATTCATACCCATCTGCTCACACAGACTCATGTTCGGGCTGCGGATGTTATGCCGTATTGTTTAACATTATTATTGTTGGTGTATAGATCTTTTAGCGTATTGTTTAGCATTTGTTTAGTGCAGGGGTGCCCAACCTTTTTTGAACCAAGAGCTACTTTTGAAGTCGGCAATTTGCCGAGAGCTACTCGTCCAGTCTCATTATCAACAAACATAATTTTTCATCAATCCCTACTCCTCACTTCTTTAAAGTAAATAAAACAGAACGTGATGTGTCTATAGGAGACAACTTTTTATGCAAGCTGTATAAAATAAATGTGTCTCTACCTTAGTGGGACTTCTGACACTGAGAGGAGGAGGCCAGGGTCTCATAAGCTGGGCAGTATGAGGTGGTTGCGAGGCGCAGGCAGGTCTCCAGATGATCATCATTCATTGTGGATCTGTTTTTGGACTTGATGATTTTCATGTGTGAAAAAGCAGACTCACACAGGTAGGTAGATCCAAAAAGTGCTGTTAAGTTCAAAGCACATCTTCGGATGTTAGGATACTTTTCTTCTGACAGCAGACTCCAGAACTCTCCATCCACGCCAGGTGATGCTCTGGATTTGATCCCAATGTCATTTTGCAGACTCAACACCTCATTTTCAACACCAGAGCTGTCCAGCTGAAACACGGACACCAATTTGGACACAATGTCATCCACATCAACATTTCCAAAAGGATAACACATGTAGCTGGTAACAGGCTCGATGGAGGAAAAGTCAGTAAATCGTCTCTCAAATTCTGCTGAGATGCTCTGAACCTGCTTAGAATAGTGTGCACTGTCCAGTTGTGGGACTTCTTTCCCTTGGCGCTGCAGCTCTGCCTCCATGTGTGGGAAGTTTCGCAGGTCCCTGCGTTGCAGCCGACTTGTGAGCAGTTGCAGCCTGCTTTTGAAGGTGCTCACAGAACTGATCATGTGGATTATGTTTTTGTCCTTTCCCTGAAGCTCCAAATTCAGTTCATTGAGCAGGCTGGTGAGATCTGTGAGGAAGGCTAAATCCAAAAGCCACTGGGTGTCCTCTAGTTTTGAATGTTCACCATGATCTGACAGCTTCAGAAAATCCCTGATCTCAGGCAACAGCTCACTGAATCTGTCCAGAAATGTACCTCTGCTTAGCCACCTGACGTCCATGTGCAGCAGCAGGTCTGTGTGGTCTGCTCCTGCCTCCTCCAAGTGAGCCCGGAACAACCTCCTCTGCAGACTCCTGGCCCTTATAGAGCACACAGTTTTCATGGCAACATCCATCACTTCCTTCATGTTTAAAATCTTCCCACACAGGGCCTGTTGGTGGATGATGCAGTGATAGTGCAAAATGTCTGGGAAAGCATCATTCTGCTTGCAGAGTGCAACAAATCCACTGGTGTGACCAGTCATTGCTGGAGCGCCATCACTTGTTATAGAAATTAGTTTAATGAGGGGCAAGTTGCTTTTATTAACAAACTCCATAAACACATTAAAAATATCTTCTCCTCTTGTGTGTCCCTTCAAAGGCAAGATGGTGAGCAGCTCCTCTTTTGCACTCATGTCTGCAAAGGCCATTCTGATAAAAACACACAGCTGGGCTACATCCACCATGTCTGTCGACTCATCAAACTGAAGAGAGAAACACTCACATTGTTCCACGTCCTTTTTTAGCTGCTCCTCCACATCCACAGCCATTCCCTCACATCGCCGTGTCACTGTTTGTCTGGACAACTGCACGTCTTTAATAGCAGCTACGATCTCACTTTTATTTTTAAAATCATGAAAAAGCGCATCTGCAGCCTCAATAAACGCTTCTTTCATAACTTGGCCATCGCTGAAAGACTTCTTATGTTGAGCCAGGATGCGGCTAACACGGTAGGAAGCTATCGTAGCAGCTTTACCTTTTGTGCTGGGCCGAGTGAAGACTGATTGCTGGGCTGCAAGCTTGTTTTTTAGCTCCCGCACTTTCTGAGTCCGTAAAGAACTTTTAAGAGGGAAATCTGTCTCAAACCGTTGGTGCATCGTCTTGAAATGCCGCTCCAAGTTACACTTTTTGGGTAAGGCAACGCTCGAATTACAGATGAGGCAAATAGACTTCGAATTAGAATAAACAAAAAAATACTCCTCCTCCCACTCTGTGTGAAAATAATACGTTTTCGTTTGCTTGTTCGCTAGTTTTCCATCCATGTTTTCTGCGCACCGACATTACTCCACTACTGAGCCTAAAGTCTCGGGAGAGCGCTGTGTCACCGCACCCAAAACTCGCGAGACTATGTCTGTGAGAATACAAGTCAAGGCTTCGCTTCGCGGGCGACTGGGAACCAGCTGCGAGCGACTGGTTGGGCACACCTGGTTTAGTGCATATCTTACAGTATATCTTAGATCCTTATATACTGTTTCTTTTTACATTTTATATTTTGTTGCTAGTTTTGGATGTAACGGGTACCCTGAGTGCATAATTTTTTTCCACCTTATGTACCACATGTGATGTGAATGACAATAAAATTGATTTGAACTTGAACTTGAACTTGTTGTGATGTAAAAAAAAAAAAAACTTGTAACTGTTCAATGATTGAGTTCCAGTTGTTTCACAAACATATAAAAATACAAACACACAAGCACATTCAGAAACTGCAGGCTTTTCAGATGTTTTTTAGACAGGTCAGTTCAACACTTTTTTTGGTCAGTAATCACCCCATAAATCAGCTGTTATAGAACCAGCTTGTCACAGTGTGGAAGTTATTAAAGTTAACGGTCTGTGCTATCTGTGAGTTTTTTAAAGAAGTCTAAGGAAAAAAAATAGGAGGTGACTAAAAGAATGCATTTTCTATAAAAGAATATCTGCTTTCCATATAGATCAAGAACCATAATTATACATTCACTTCTCACCCTGACAGCTGAGTCCATAGAAACCCGGAGCGCAGGTGTCACAGTGGTCTCCGGTGAATCCTGGTTTACAGATGCAGGTTCGAGTTCGAGGGTCCGGCCTGCAGGAGTTATCCACTGTACCTGCTGCACTGCACTCACAGTCTGGGTACAGAAACAAATACAGTTAGTACATTTGAAAAGTCTTTTAACTTTTTTCTCTGTTAAAGTAATAAAGTTGTAACAAAGACTACCTGAGCACCTGCGTTTTTTATCTGAAAGAGTTGACCTTATTAATAGTAATGTAACCAAAAAACTGTCACCACACAATATAATACAACTTTATTTATAACGCACTTTAAAACAACACCGTTGGCCAAAGTGCTGTACACCAACACATACAAGCATAAAAACTATGAACTCAACAAACACCATAAAGTAATGAACTACCTAATCATAAAGCAGCAAACAGTAACAACAATAAAACAAATAACATAAAAACAGTAAAGCCAACATTTCAAGCTGCGTTAAAAGCCAAAGAGAAAAAAAAGAGTCTTCAGAGCAGATTTAAAAACAGGAAGTGAGTCAACTTGTCTGACGTGCAGAGGCAGCTCGTTCCACAGTTCAGGGGCAGCGACTGAGAACGCTCGGTCACCTCTCAGCCTCCTGTTGGACTTTGGGACAGCCAGCAGCAGCTGATCAGCTGACCTAAGAGAGCGTGAGGGATTGTACGGCTGGAGAAGGTCGGACAGGTACTGTGGGGCGAGACCATGAAGACATTTGAATACAAACAAAAGAACCTTAAAATTAATCCGGAAACGAACTGGGAGCCAGTGTTGTGATTTTAGGACAGGGGTGATGTGCTCTCGTTTTCTGGTGCCAGTTAAAAGACGAGCAGCAGCGTTCTGAACCAGCTGAAGTCGAGTCAGCAATGACTGGCTCAGACCCACATAAAGTGAATTCAGAATAAGAATGCCTTTATTGTCATTATACGAAGTACAATGAAATTAAGAGCCACTCTTTTTTTCAGTGCAAAAACACGCCTTACGAAAACACACACTAAAAATATTAAAAATGTAACGCAATATAGATATAATAATGAAAGTAAAAAAATACAAGTATTTCACAATTGTATTGCACATTATGGATATTAGTGAGGTAGTTAAGGTGACTGAGAGTATGAAATGTCAGTAGTGTTGCACAGTAGAAGTCCAGGTGTTTGGGAGGTTATATTATTAAATTAGTGCATGTGTGAGTTCAGTGTGGTGATGGCTTTTGGGAAAAAACTGTTCTTGAATCTGTTTGTTCTTGTTCTGATGCACCTGTAGCGTTTCCCTGAAGGTAACAAGTCAAACAGTTCAAAACCCGGGTGTGAACAGTCCTTGATTATGTTTTCTGCTCTGTTGAGGCAGCGTGATGTGTAAATGTCCATCAGGGAGGGGAGAGGGCAGCCAATTATCTTTTGTGCTGTCTTGAGTACTCTCTGAAGCCTCTCCCTGTCAGCCAGGGTGCAGCTGCCGTACCATACTGAGATACAGTACGTCAGCAGGCTCTCCATGGACGAGTGGTAGAAGATCAGCAGCAATTTTGTGTTCAGGTTGTGCTTCTTAAGGACTCTTAAGAAGTGTAGTCTCTGCTGAGCCTTCTTGATGACCGCTGTGGTGTTCTCTTTCCAGTTTAGGTCAGCAGAGATATGGACACCAAGAAATCTGAAAGTGTGAACCCTCTCCACGCACTCGCCATTGATGTAAAGGGGGGCTAGGTTGGTGCTGCGCTTCCTGAAATCAATAATCACCTCCTTGGTTTTTTTGATATTCAGAGCCAGATTTTTCTCTGAGCACCAGGTTGCTAGCTCCAGGACCTCCTGTCTGTAAAATGTCTCATCTCCCTTAGAGATTTGTCCGACCACTGTGGTGTCATCAGCGAACTTGATGATGAGGTTGTTGTTGTGGGCCGGGCTGCAGTCATGGGTGTAGAGACAGTACAGCAGGGGGCTCAGCACACAGCCCTGTGGGGAGCCAGTGCTCAGCATACGAGTGGAGGAGAGGTGGGGACCAAGTCTTACAGACTGGGGCCGATTGGTTAGGAAGTCTTTTATCCAGGCACATGTGAGTGGGGGGAGGCCGAGATTGTCCAATATATTTATAAGAATGTCCGGAATGATTGTGTTAAAGGCCGAGCTGTAATCCACAAAGACCATTCAAACGTAGCTATGCTGTTGTTCCAGGTGGCTCAGCGCGGTGTGGAGAGCTACTGCAATAGCATCCTCTGTGGACCTGTTGGTGCGATATGCAAACTGGTAGGGGTCAAAGTTCGGAGGGAGATAGTCCTTGATGTGCTGGAGAACCAGTCTCTCAAAGCACTTCATGATTACCGGACTGAGAGCCACCGGTCGGTAATCGTTCAGGCTGGTGATGGTAGGCGTTTTCAGCACTGGGATGATGGTTGCAGATTTTAAGCAGGGAGGGATGACAACCTGGGCCAGGGAGAGATTGAAAATTCTGGTGAAGGTGGGGGCGAGCTGGAGGGCACATGCTTTGAGCACCCTGCCAGGTACTCCATCTGGGCCAGTAGCTTTCCTGGGGTTCACTGATTGGAGGGAATGTCTAACATCATGCTCCTGTACAGTGAGTGGAGTGGTGCAGTAATCGGGTGGGTGTGGGAGCAGGGCAGGATCAGATGGGTGCTGCTGTGGTGCATCAAAGTGTGCAAAGAAGCAGTTTAGCTCCTCAGCTAGTGAATTGCAATAGTCCAGATGAGTTGTGATGAAATCATGGATTAAAATCTCAAAATGATGTTGTGACAGGAATGGCTTCACCTTGGCCAGTTGTCTCAGGTGATAAAAGCTGGACTTGACCACAGATTTAATCTGAGCATCCAGTTTAAAATCATTGTCCAACCATAGAAGGTTTTGATTCTGACTCTGACCTTGAGAATCCTCTCAACTGATTATTCTCAGTTCGATGTTTCTAATGTTATTTTGACAAATTAGCACCGTTGTTTTGAAATGTGATTAATGTGAATAACACACATCAAACATTTCTCTTGTTGTTGTTTTTTTACTGTAGGCCTAAGCTTTTTAATTTATTATATCTGAAATGTATGGGTGCATTCTGACACATCAGCAGTTGTGCGTACGCTCTGTAGAGCTGGCTGGAGATGCTCCTGTGTGTAACGTGAACTGTCCGCAGGGCATGCCGCTGAAGGTGTTGGACGAAGACACTTCATCCCCGCAGGACATGCTGTCCATGTCTCTGCTGGGCAGGAGTGTGTGCGTGAGCTGGTGCGCGTGCTGCAGTTGGAACATAGATTCCACAGACTGGGTCCGCCGGGCCAAGGACAACGTCTCCTCTCGTTGTATTTGTAATAAATAATCAAAATAAAAATGTACGATGACTTTGGACTTTTAGGGGCGGAGAACTGAGTTGCCGAATCCGAGTAAACAGTTGCCGAAATGCACCCAGTCAAAATGAGAGAGTTCCTGAATCTTGTTCCGGCAGGATCCAGCTCAAATTAAGCCCTGGGTCAGACTACAGAGCAGCGCTATTCAACACAACTGCTCAGGGGGCCACAGTTTCTGACATCCAACAATTGAAATCATTATGTAAGTAAACCAAGTATTACAATGATCTGTTACCTTTTAAATTTGTTTGTTTTATTGAATTGAATCATAAATGCAATAAACATAATATTTTATCTATTTTTTATTTTAATGAAGTCATTGGCGGGCAGGATTTAAGTCATTCACAGTCCAAAAATGGCCCGCTGGCCGCCTGTTGAGTAGCCCTGTAGAGCATGTTTAAACACACAAGTACAGATACTATTATGGATCTGATTAGCTGGACTTTCAACAAAATCGACAAAATCTTTTCAACAAAACGACAGGGTCCTGGAGAAGCCTCTTGCCCAGCTAAGACTCACGCTGTGCGGTACATCAGAGATCAGGTGATCTGTCTGATCTGCCATGACAAAGCTTCAGAGTTTGTCCTGATGCATGCTCAATAATCCAGGTAGAAAAATCTAAAAAAGTTAAATCTGGTCCTCTGGACATTCAAAAAAACAAAAAGCAAAACAACAAAAAAATGTAGAAACGTTTCGTCTCTCATCCGAGAGACTTCCTCAGTCTGAGGTGCTGTATTCAGCTCAGTCTCTTAAATAGCACCTTCTCAGAGTGGATCAACCAGTTTGCTGCTGACAACCAAAACCAGCTGATCACATGCTCAAGAAGGACCATCAGCCTAACAATGGATCATTAGCACCTGATGGCTGTTTACTATTCACAGAGGGCTGAGTGATACTAGCAATCACAGCCTTCTTGAGCATGTGATCAGCTGGTTCTGGTTGTCAGCAGCAAAACTGGTTGATCCACTCTGAGAAGGTGCTATTTAAGAGACTGAGCTGAATACAGCACCTCAGACTGAGGAAGTCTCTCGGATGAGAGACGAAACGTTTCTACATGTTTTTGTTGTGTTGCTTTGTTTTGTTTTATTGAATGTCCAGAGGACCAGATTTAACTTTTTTAGACTTCAGAGTTTGTGTTTGGTACATGCTATGAGGACTCAAAATCAGCTGATTAATGAGCTAAACCGTAAGATGGAGACAATTTGTGAGAATCACAGGCAACCTGCGGCTTCTAGGACTCGACATAATGTGGGATCGACCTTGAGGAGCCTCATAACACGGATCAGTGGAGTGGATTCCCATAAATTTGGCCATTTTGGACCAAGAAAGTTCTAGCAGGACTCAAGGCTGACAAGAAAAAAACAGCCTGCCTGAAGAAAATCAACAATTGTGGCTTATCTGAAACTGTTTGGCCTTGGATACGAGCCAATTATCAAATTTCTCCTGGGACACGGGTAACTAGGGACAAAAACTTTGTCTATCACCCCGCACCCCCACCCCCCGAACTTTTGTACAGGCTTAGAACTGCCAGCTGCAACAACAACATCAGAACTGTGGCCTGTCTGAAAGTGCTCATGGACAAATCTCAACGTCTTGACATCAAATGCACATGTAATCATGTTTTTGAATGTGCTGCTGGTATAGTTTTTTGATGTCTTGTCCTGATAGGACAAGATGTGAAGGGATCTTTTTTTGTAATACCACTATCTATGGCTATCTATGGCCATCTATAAATCAGGTCTCTCTTGTAAATGAGTCCTCGAGGCTCAATGGGATTTACCTGTCTAAATAAAGGTTGATTGATTGATCTATCCTTATGGTTCTTACTTGTTTTCTATCTAAAAGGATTCTGATAAAGAATAAGGGGCTGCGCATTTTAGCAGCAGCAACGTACACTCTGCCCATCTTGCGGACGTCTGTACAAATATAATCTCATTGTATTTCAGTACAATGATAATAAAGCTTATTCTGATTCTGATTTTAGTACAGTTATCGACAGTACACTGACATTACAGCCAAATATGACACTGTTTATAAAAAAAAGGGAACCTGCATCGACAAAAGCCTACTGTCTCTGTTTGACCAAGCTTTAATTGAAATGGTTAAATCTTTCTGCTTAGTGTCCTGGTTCGCAACCTTTCTCTTAAAAATAAGAACCACCTGAATCAGATTGTGAAGTGCTCTGGTGAGTTGACAGGAGAGATGACACTGAACCTAGAATCCCAGGACTCTAGGCAGGTACAGAGGACATGTGGATCCATTGAAAGGATGTCTCGTCTTCTGCACTGCAAGTTTTGGCCCCTTGTGTCAGGACACAGATAATTCATGACTAAATGTAAAACTAAAACCGGCTTTGTTGCTGTTACAATCAATCTCTTAAACATCTAATATAGTTTATTCTTTTATCTTTACCTTACCACATTTTATCATGTTTTATTGTGTTTTATCATGCCTCTACCTGTTGTCCCATTTTATCTTGTTTTGTTATATTTAAATCTTCAAGAAGCGAGTTTTACTTTATTTCTTTGAAAGCACAGAGCACATGTCCACGTTTTAATCATGTTGGGTCTGTTACATCTACATCTGTGTATGAAAAAGGAAGCTGACTCACGTCACGTGATCAAATCTACCTATGGCTAAAAATAAAGATGACTGATTGACTGTATCTGAATGAAAGCTGTGCTTCATCATCAAAACTTCTTTTGTTTTTCATCCTTGTTCTCAGTCTGTCAGTATAAAGTATAACGGCCAGTTTTAATCTGGTTTATAAAAACTCAGTGAAGCTGTTTTACGGCAAACTTACTAATGATCTCTCCAGCTGGTTTGGCCTCACCATTGTTGCTGGGGAGATAAGTGGGGATAGCTAGAGAAGAAACAAAAATGTCAGAAAATACAACACAAGGGGGAAAATGTTATCTTCGTGTTTTTACTTTCTAATCAAATCTTGGTCTAATTATTGAGTCCAATTTTGTTAATTTATTTTGTTATTGGGTTCATTTTAACACAAAACGAAGAACATAGGCTGCAGTCCTGGTGTTAGGACTACTATAACTCACGATAACACTCAGGGAAGCTGATGAACCCGCTGGCACACGAGTCACAGTTCTCTCCCATGTAGTTTGGTTTGCAGAAGCAGTGACCGGTCAGATCCTCACAGGTACCGTCTGTAAACTCTGACTGACAGTTACAAGCTGCAGAGACAGAGCAGACGATGGGAAGAGACAGAGAAAAAACATGACCAATGATGACCAAGAAGACAAAACTACAAGTAAAGAAATATAGATATGCTGAAATAGTCAGACAGCTGAATCTCACGTGAGCAGGCCAGCGGGGAGTCAATGGGGTGATCAGGTGACCTGTAGTAGGTGGGGATGCAGTGCTCACAATTCACACCTGTGGTGTGATGCTGCAAGAGAAAAATCTCATTAGATTTTATCTATACAACATTTATCTGCACTACCCACAAACACACATCTTTACACAAGTGTGGAATGGCAGATACCTGGCAGTTGAGGCAGACCCCTCCTCCTCTGTGGTGTCTGTGAAGGTCAAGGCTGGCTCGCCTCCGATCGACATCAGGATCATAGTAGCAGTCAAAAGAATGACGATGACAGTTGCATGCTAAAACATTTTAATAACAAGAAAGGGAGAGTAATGTTAGAAGTACATTCAAAATTCCTAATGCAGCAAATAAGCATCCATTACTATGCTTGTTCTAATGTCTCGTGAGGTTCCAATATCCATCCATCCATTTTCTTCCGCTTATCCGGGATCAGGTCGTGGGGGTAGCAGCCTAAGTAGGGAGGCCCAGACTTCCCTCTCCCCAGCCACTTGGTCCAGCTCCTCCAGGGGAATCCCGAGGCGTTCCCAGGCCAGCCAAGAAACATAGTCCCTCCAGCGTGTCCTGGGTCTTCCTCTGGGTCTCCTCCCGGTGGGATGTGTCCGGAACACCTCACCAGGGAGGCGTCCAGGAGGCATCCTAAACAGATGTCCGAGCCACCTCAACTAGCTCCTCTCGATGTGGAGAAGCAGCGGCTCTACTCTGAGTCCCTCCCGGATGACAGAGCTTCTCACCCTGTCTCTAAGGGAGAGCCCAGACACCCTGCAGAGAAAATTCATTTCGGCCGCTTGTATCCGAGATCTCGTTCTTTCGGTCACAACCCAAAGCTCATGACCATAGATGAGGGTGGGAACATAGAGTGATCGGTAAATTGAGAGCTTTGCCTTTTGACTCAGCTCTCTCCTCACCACGACAGACCTGTACAGCGCCCGCTTCACTGCAGACACTGCACCTATCCGCCTATCGATCTCACGCTCCATTTTTCCCTCATTCGTGAACAAGACCCAGAGATACTTGAGCTCCTCCACTTGGGACAGGACCTCCTCCCTGACCCGGAGAGGGCACTCTACCCTTTTCCGGCTCAAGACCATGGCCTCGGATTTGGAGGAACTGATCTTCATCCCTGCCGTGTCGCACTCGGCTGCGACCCGCTCCAGCGAAAGCTGTAGATCACGATCTGATGAAGACAATAGGACCACATCATCTGCAAAAAGCAGAGAAACAATCCTAAGGCCACCAAAACAGATCCCCTCAATACCTTAGCTGCACCTAGAAATTATGTCCATAAAAGTTATGAACAGAATCGGTGACAAAGGGCAACCTTGGCGGAGTCCACCTCTCACAAGGAACAAGCCCGACTTACTGCAGGTTCCAATATGATTGTGAGAATGATTGATTAATTAATTAATGTTCTCTTATTGTGTGGATTCATGTTAAATAAAAACTTCTGAAATGTACATAGTGCTGATTTTTAAGGAGGTGCAGGACAAGTCATGCCTCTGCTGGATCATACCCACTGGTTGATGTTTGGTACTAATTAAAAATTAATGCTTTAAATCCATGCACTCAATTTTTTCACACACACACGCACGCAGGCAGGCAGGCAGGCAGGCAGGCACGCACACACACACACACACACACACACACATATATATATATATATACAGTGCCTTGCGAAAGTATTCGGTCCCCTTGAACTTTTCAACCTTTTGCCACATTTCAGGCATCAAACATAAAGATATAAAGGTTTTTAATGACATCTTCATATCCACAGATACCAGTGATTCTGTGTTGCTTGTCCTGTTGGACCTCACAGCCGCCTTTGACACCATTGACCATGAGATCCTCATTGCTAGGCTGGAGCAGTGGGTGGGCATCACAGGGTCAGCCCTCAATTGGTTCAGATCTTACCTCACTGACAGATCCTTTTGTGTCTCCATCAAGGATTTTAGTTCTGCAGAGGCAGAGCTTAAATGGGGGGTTCCGCAGGGGTCCGTCCTGGGTCCTCTCCTAATCTCTTTAAACCTGCTGCTGCTTGGTGCTATTTTCCGGAAACACAACATACCCTTTCATTTCTACGCTGATGCTGTCAAATTTACTTCCCCCTAAGACACAATGGTACATGCTCTATTCAACCTCTGCTCAACTGCCTGGCTGACATCAGGGACTGGATGGCTTTAAATTTCTTAAGTTTCAATGAAAAGAAGTCTGAAGTCATGTTGTTCCCTCCCAACAACACGATCACAAACCACTGCATCGACCTCTCCGCTCTAACCCTGTCAGAAAAACAAAGAGTCACTAATCTGGGTGTGATAATGGACCCTTCCCTGAAACTTAACAATAATGTAAACATGATCGTTAAATCATGCTTCTTCCAACTGAGGCGGCTGTCTAAACTGAAGCCCATATTGTCCAAAAAGAACCTGGAGACAGTAATACATGCATTCATTACATCTAGGCTTGATTACTGCAATTCACTCCTGTTTGGTATCAGTCAGACCTCCATTGCACGACTACAACTGGTCCAGAATGCAGCAGCCCCATTTTTAACCAGTACAGGCAAAAGAGAGCACATTACACCAGTTTTGGCCTCACTGCACTGGTTACCGGTTCACTTTCGAATCCAGTTCAAAATACTCATGTATGTCTACAAAACGCTGAACAGTTTGCCCCCACCCCCCCACCCCCATCTCTCTGATCTGCTACAACCGTATGTCCCACCACGTTCCCTGAGGTCAGCAGACCAGTTGCTCCTCACAGTTCCAGGAACTCGTCTTAAGCGCAGAGGTGACAGGGCCTTCTCTGTAGCAGGACCAAGACTTTGGAACGAGTTACCTCTGCTTGTCAGACAGGCCCCCTCCCTCTCGGTTTTTAAGTCCCGTTTAAAAACTCACTACTATTCAGTAGCTTTCAACACCAGATGATCTGTGTTTTGATCCTGTATGCTCCACACTGGTTTGTCGTCATTGTCTGCATCGTTTTTATGTCTATATTCTGATTTACCTCATTTTGTATTTTACTTTGTGTGTTACCTGTTGTTCTGTCTGTACAGCACTTTGGTTGGCCTTGTAGCTGTTTTAAGTGCTCTATAAGTAAAATGGAATGGTATGGTGTAAAATTTAAATTTTTTGTGAAGAATCAACAACAAGTGAGACACAATCGTGAAGTGGAATGAAATTTATTGGATGTGTCAAACTTTTTTAACAAATAAAAAACTGAAAAGTGGGGCGTGCAGTATTATTGGGCCCCCTTGCGTTAATACTTTGTAGCTCCGCCTCTTGCTGCAGTTCCAGCTGCAAGTCTCTTGGGGTTTGTCTCTATCAGTTTTGAACATGGAGACACTGAAGTTCTGCCCATTCTTCCTGCAGAACAGCTGGAGCTCAGTGAGGTTGGATGGAGAGCGTTTGTGAACAGCAGTCTTCAGCTCTTTCCACAGATTCTCGATTGGATTCAGGTCTGGACTTTGTCTTGTTCATTCCAACACCTGGATACGTTTATTTGTGAACCATTCCATTGTAGATGTGTCTTTATGTTTTGGATCATTGTCTTGTTGGAAGATAAATCTCCGTCCCAGTCTCAGGTCTCTTGCAGACTCAAACAGGTTTTCTTCCAGAATGGTCCTGTATTTGGCCCCATCCATCTTCCCATCAATTCTGACCATCTTCCCTGTCCCTGCTGACAAAAAGCAGGCCCAAACCATGATGCTGCCACCACCATGTTTGACAGTGGGGATGGTGTGTTCAGGGTGATGAGCTGTGTTGCTTTTATGTCAAACATATCATTTTGCATTGTGACTGTGTCCACAAGCTGTGCGTGTGTGTGTGTGTGTGTGTGCGTGCGTGCGTGCGTGTGTGTGTGTGTGTGTGTGTGTGTTCAATACATGTCAATATATGGAATAAATGCATTCCACTTACGTTCACACTCATTGGCACTATAGGTTGTGGCAGGTTTCCATGGTAACTGGTGATATCCAGGACAACACTGATCACAAGACACACCGCAAGTGTTATGCTGACAGTCACACTGCAGTCTGTAAAAAACAAAGATGTAGTGACACTTTAAACAAAATTACATTTATACTGTGGGTGTAACATCACACAAAGACACTAAGTAAATAATGAAAACTGGTTTCAATGCAGCTGTTAGCTGCATTACCTCACAGGGACTCAGACCTGCAGTCTGTGGTGGTGAGTTTAAAACATTTGTTTTTGTCACTTCAAATATGGCTTTCATACTTTAATAAGGTTTTGTGAAAAACAGTCAAACAAAAATCATTGTTTGACATTTCTATTGTTGCTTAGCTCTGCAATAGCTGTTAGGGTACCTAGTTATTATTTATGCTAACTCTACAACATGATGTGATCATGAACAGAGAACATCAGTAACTCTCAAACTCAAGTCAGAAAACATGTCAGAGAATCAATATATTGACGTGATCTAATTAAAACATACAGAGAAACTTGTGAGCCTTTATCTATCAATTCAATTCAGTTTATTCATAGAGCTCCAAGTCACAGCAGCAGTCGACTCAGGGCACTGAACAGAAACATTCATCTATAAAATAATAACTGAACAGAAACATTCAAATATAAAATAATAATTGAACAGAAACATTCATCTATAAAATAATAATTGAACAGAAACATTCATCTATAAAATAATAATTGAACAGAAACATTCATGTATAAAATAATAATTGAACAGAAATATTCATCTATAAAATAATAATTGAACAGAAACATTCATGTATAAAATAATAATTGAACATTATTTATCTGAGGAGCAGCTTTGAGTTTAACTCCATCACTGAACTCTCATGTTGAACAAGCATGAAGGCGACAGTGGAAAGAAAAACTCCCTCATGAGGAAGAAACCTTTAGCAGAACCAGGATCAGGACAAGAGGACCATCTGCTTCCACCGGCTGGGTTTGGTAGGAATAGATACACAATGGCAGGTGAAGAATCACGTTAAGATAGAAATAGTATCAAATGAAAACGATTCAATTTTAACAATTCACTTGGGGAAATGAGGTCAGTTTGTCCTCTAGTAGTCTAAACTTATGGCAACATAACAAGCCGACCCTAACTATAGGATTTATCAAAAAGGAAAGTCTTAATCCCAGTCTTAAACTGGATAATGTGTCAGCCTCACGGACAGAAACTGGAAGTTGGTTCCACAAGAGAAGAGCCTGAGAACTGAAAGATCTTCCTCCCATTCTGCTGCTGGAAACTCTAGGAACCACAAGTAAACCTGCAGTCTGACAGTGAAGTGCTCTGTTAGGAAAATATGGAACAATAAGATCTGTAATATAAGATGGAGCTAGGTTGTTGAGAGCTTTGTAGGTTAGAAGTCAGATTTAGAATTCTATTCTGGATTTGACAGGGAGCCAATGGAGAGAAGTGTTAAGATATTTCCTATTTAGACTGGTCCTATGTTTTGATCTACTCAGAGACGGGATTATAATGAAATTATGACCCCGGTTCTGAATGGAGGGGGTTTCCGGATCCGGTGGCCTGCAACCAGCTCACGTCTTTAACATTAGCTAAAACTGGAGAGATATGATCTCTCCCAGTAACTCCAGTTAAGACTCTGGCAGCAGCATTTTGGATCAACTGAAGACGTTTTAAAGAAGTATTTGGACACCCAGATAATAAACCATTGCAATAGTCCAGTCTAGACGTGACAAATGCATGGAGCAGTTTTTCTGCATCATCTTTAGATCAGATGTTTCTAATGTTAGTGATATTACGCAGGTGGAAGAAGGAGGTTCTAGTAACGTTTTTAATGTGGGGGATAAAAGACATGTCCTGATCAAAAATAACACCAAGATTTTTAACATTAGAGCTGGAGGACAGATTATTATTAACATTTATTTAACCAGGAAAATCCCATTGAGATCACAGATCTCTTTTGCAAGGAAGGCCTGAGCCTGAAGGCAGCCTAACATGCATGTTTTTGGTCTGTGGGAGGAAACTGGAGTACCTGGAGAAAACCCAAGCAAGCACAAGAAGAACATGCAAACTCCACACAAAAATACCCCAGGTCCAACTGGGGTTTGAACCCAGGACCTTCTTGCTGTGAGGCAACAGTGCTAACCACTGAGCCGTTGTGCTGCCAATTAATTAAAATTATTGAGATCGAAGGAGGGCGAAAGACTGAAAAATTAATTCCTAAGATGCTCAGGTCCAAAAACTAAAACCTCAGTCTTGTCTGTGTTCAAAAGGAGAACATTTAGGGTCATCCTGGTTTTTATGTCTTTAAGACATGCTTGTAGTCTAAGTAGCTGATTGGATTCATTGGCTTTAATGGACAAATATAATTGTGTGTCATCAGCATAACAATAAAAATGTATCCCATGGTGTTTAATAACATCATCTAAAGGAAGCATACACAGGGTAAAGAGTATTTGTCCAAGCACTGAATCTAGCGGAACTCCATGACTAACTTTGGTGTATGATGAAGATTCATTATTTACATTAACAAACTGGAATCTATCAGATAGATATGATTTAAACCAATTCAGAGCTGTTCCTATAATTCCAACATCATATTCAAGTCTCTAATAGAATATTATGATCAACTGTATCAAATGCAGCACTGAGGTCTAACAGGACAAGTACAGACACCTATGCCCCTTTTCCACTGTCACGGCGCAGGTCGGATATTTCCGGCTTGACGCGTGTTTGAGGTCTTTCCACTGTTCCTGTGACCGGCTCGCCTCCCTAAATTCTGGCCCGGCTTCTCAAGGGGTCCAAGTGAGCCGCGCCGTGACGTCAGAAACACTGTCGGTCACTGATTGGTTGGGGGGAGGAGTCTGTGGAGTCTTTCCAAACAACCCGATCCGCCATTTTTTCTCTACGCTTACCATTAGCGATAACTGGAGGAGCGTATCTTTTAGTATTTTGAAGCTATACAACAACAATAATATCAAAGCCGTGGCCAAATGCAGAAGTGCAGGTGTTGTTGTGCTTGGTGGCAGAAGAAAAAAGTCAAAGCGAGCTAGATGGAGGATTGGAGGGTGGTTTGGACACAGTTACTGCTCTACTTGAATCATTTATAGAAGATGGTGAGTGTTTTCTAACTTTAAACATATTTTAAGTTACTCATCCCATCGGTTCTGAACGTTTTTAACTAACAAAAGACGCTGACGCCATAATAGTACAACGTCGGTGCTACGATGCTAAGCTAATTTGCAGAAACGCTAACTGTCCTCTGGTCCTGTTTCTCACTGTATTTTATCCAGAACGTATTTCAGCGCGTGAAGGTTCATCTCTAAACTCCACATTAAACCCTCCAAGCCTCCCGGCTCCTGCTCCATCAGAGGAGTCTGCACCTGACAGAGCTCCATCACAGCCCAGCTGCACCTCACAGAGCAGCACAACGCTGCAGCTTCTGTGCTCGGTAAGAACAGATGCAACATGTTCCACATCACTTTATTTGTGCCGATAAGGACTTGATTTATTTTATTTTTAAAGTAAAAAAAATAAAATGTTGAATAAATACTGAATTGGGATGAAATTTTGTACACAGGGTCCCAGTTACAGACAACAAAATGTAAAATAAAAACAGTAATAAAATCTAAGATATAAACTAAGAAAAATATCAACTAAAAAACATCTACTAATAAAACACTAAGAACTAATAGCAGTAAACAAACAAAACAATACGTCAAACAGCAACATGAACTAGAGTTTGTGCAGCCTCATTAATATCTAAACAGGATAATCATGTTGCTGCTGATCAGTTTCATGTTGCTGCTGATCTGTTTCATGTTGCTGCTGATCAGTTTCATGTTGCTACTGATCAGTTTTATGTTTCTGCTGATCTGTTTCATGTTTCTGCTGATCTGTTTCATGTTGCTGCTGATCAGTTTCATGTTGCTGCTGATCAGTTTCATGTTGCTGTGTTCATGCATGCTCATCTGTTCACACAGACTCATGTCCGTGCTGCTGTTCAGCGTATTGTGTTTAATGTTTTTATGCTATTAGAGCTTATCATATTTTTAGTTGATGTTTTTCTTAGTTCATATCTTAGATCTTATTACTGTTTTTCTTTTATATTTTATTGTTGGATGTAACTGGGACCCTGTGAACATAATTTTGATCCACCACATGGACCACATGAGGTGCAAATGACAATAAAGAATATCTGCATGTGTAGAATACTTTCTGATTCATATATCCACTGTTGTTATATTATTTTCATTATTTTTAAATCAATTTATTTTTCATTTTCTTATTTGATCAGTTTATTATTATTAATATATCTATTACAGCTGTTAGCAGCACCTTTCTTTGTTTCATGCATTTATTCAAAAACAGTATGTAGCTTGAATTAACCACCTGTTTCTTCTTTCTAGTGAAGAGAAAGAGAAAAGAGTCCAGTAAAGAAAAGTCTTATTTCATCACTGAATGAACATGAAGAACTGAAGCGGACACAGCAGGAACAACACTTGTGTCTTCTTCTGGATGAAGCCCGTGAGACAAGGGACACACAGATACACAATCATTAGTTGGACGCAGTAGCTTTTATTTTTCTACATTTTTCACTTCTTACTTTTCCTTTTAAACATTTTTTTCTTAAGTGGTGTCCTTGAACATTAAATTTCCTAAACAAATTTTACAATGTTAAGTTCATATAGTGTTTGTTTAAATTTATACTGGAAGTTGAGAAGAATTTCCAATTGCTTTTGATCTTTAATGAATCCTAAGAAAAGATTACTAGAATCTGCTCAACTGTTATTATGTTAACAACAAAGTCCATGCTCAATAATCCAGGTATACAATCCAACATTTTTCAGTCTGGTCATCTGGACAGTTTCTTTTTTTTTTTTTTTTGGTGCTGAAACGTTTCGCCTTCAATCCAGAAGGTTTCATCAGTCAACGAAACACACAACAAAACTGATTCTTCCTCCAACAGCTTACTCCAAAGTGGAATTCCAAAGTGTTATGTTATACATTTTTTGGTCCATCCATCCGTCCGTCCGTCCATCCATCCATCCATCCATCCATCCATCCATCCATCCATCCGTCCATCCATCCGTCCGTCCGTCCATCCATCATCTTCTGCTTCAGGGTTGTGGGAGCAGCATCTTCACCAGGGAGGCACAGACATCAACAGCCTCCTCTTCAACTCTTCTAGGACCCCATGGTGTTCACAAACCAACTGACTATTTATTAATTAATATCCTGATGCTGCTCAATAATCCAGGTAGAAAAATCTAAAAAGTTAAGTCTGGTCCTCTGGACATTCACAAAACAAAAAATACAGTTTATAATAAATAAACAATACATGTTTTTTGTTTGTTTTGTTTTTTGAATGTCCAGAGGACCAGACTTAACTTTTTAGATTAATAAGTAATACATTTATGTTTTTAAATTTAATGAAAGACGAACCTTTAAAATTTAAGGACAAGATTTAATCTAATTGTTTTCAAGTCTTATTGTAAAAGCAGTTTCAAAGATTACATCACAGTGGGATGTTTTGTAATTTTAACATGAACCTTGTGCATATCTGTAAATAATAAAAGTGAAGATATTTTTAATACATCTTTATTGTAAAAATCTATACTAAAATGTAAAACACATGGGTTTAAAGCAGCAGGAAGGCAGTGAGGTAGGATTATGAATCAGGTTTAAAAGTTACAGCTCCATTAGAGCATGACATCTCTTCCACCACACCTTGTGACAAAACCTTCAGGGTGTTCTTCTTCTAATATGTTTAGTGGTGGCTAGTAAGTAGCTTAAGGGAGCACTACCGCCACCAGGTGGTAAGACCAGTTGGATTCTAGTCCCCGCCTACAGAGCCGTTCCAGAAGTGTAAATGGAAACGCAACAGACCCGAGCCGATCTGAACCAACCTGAACTGACCTGATCCGCACTGTGACAGTGGAAAAGGGGCACTATTCATTGTCAGAGACCATGTGAAAATCATTGGTAACGTTCACCAGTGCAGATTCAGTGCTGTGGTGAGCTCTAAATCCTGACTGAAACTATTCAGATTATTTATTTGCAGATGTTCACGTAACTGACCAGCAACTACTTTCTCTAGATATCCTGATGCATGCTCAATAATCCAGGTAGAAAAATCCAAAAAAGTTCAATCTGGTCCTCTGGACATTCAAAAAAACAAAAAACAAAACAAAGCAAAAAAATGTAGATACGTTTCGTCTCTCATCCGAGAGACTTCCTCAGTCTGAGGTGCTGTATTCAGCTCAGTCTCTTAAATAGCACCTTGTCAGAGTGGATCAACCAGTTTGCTGCTGACAACCAAAACCTGCTGATCACATGCTCAAGAAGGACCATCAGCCTAACAATGGATCATTAGCACCTGATGGCTGTTTACTGTTCACAGAGGGCTGAGTGATACTAGCAATCACAGCATTGTAAGAGGGGGACAGTTGAGCCCGGAGGCTCCGCCCCTGTTTAATGATGGACGGTTTCTTTTCACAAAGATGGCCTCCTTTACTCCTCTCTCAAACCATCGTTCCTCTCTGTCCAGGATGTGAACATCTTCATCCCTGAAAGAGTGACCGCTGACCTGGAGATGAGTGTAGACTGCAGAATCAAGCCAGGACGTTTCTTAAGTAAAGGTTTAATTACAGCAATCTTAAAGCTCTGTGGTACATAACATCCATTAAAGACAAATTAAGCAGACCCAAGATATGATTATTAATTAAGGGAAATACCTCTTTAAACAGTTTGGTTGGGATGGGATCTAGTAGACATGTGGATGGTTTGGATGAAGCTATTATTTTTGACAATTCAGAGAGCTCAACAGAACAAAAACAGTCCAAACATAAATCAGGTTCTAGTGACATTTTTAACGTTCTCATCTGACACAGAACCAGAGGTGATACTAGGAATGTGGGTTTGACATTTTTCCCTAATTGAAACCATTTTATTTATAAAAAAATCTCATGACGTCATCAATGCTTATAGTTGTAGGGATACATGGTTCAACAGAGACAGGATTTTTCATTGGACTAGCTATGGTACTGAAAAGGAACCTTGAGTTATTTTCATTCTCATCAATTAAATATGAACAATATACAGTTCTAGCTTTACGGAGTGCTTTGTTGTACATTAGCAGGCTATCTCTCAAGGATAAGTAAGATTCCTCAATGTTAGTGGAGCGTCATTTTCTTTCTAGTTTTCTAGATGTCTTTTTTAAAGTGCGTAACTTCGAATTGAACAAAGGATCTAATTTCCTCTGACTGATTACTTTCTTTTTCAGTGGAGCAGCTTTATCAAGTGAAGTTTGCACAGTAGTTGTAAAATTATCAACTAGATGATCTAAATCACTGTTCTCTGATGTATAAATCTGCAAGACAGAGGAAAATGATGGAAGATAATCTTTAAATTTGGTTACAACTTTTTCTGATAAGCACATGCTAAGGTGAAATTTATTCTCAGTGACTGTGTAATCATTTAATGTAAACTCAAATGTAATTAAAAATGGTCAGACACAACAGAACTGTGAGGAAATATTACAAAGTTATTAATCTCTATGTCATAGGTCAGAACTAGGTCAAGGGTGTGACGCTGAGTGAGTAGTTGCTTGGACGTTTTGGGTAAAACCAAGTGACTATTAAATTTTAAAGGCTATGCTTAAGCTATCACTTTCATCATTTATTTTAGGGATACTCACTGCGCAGCTCGTGAGACACATGCAGCTCACCGTGCTTTATTGGTGGCTCTCGTGACAGGTTACAACAATACGCTAGCCCTAGGGCATTAACAGAGTACTCGAGTAATCTATACATCAATTGCTAGGACATCTATCGAGGTTAAAAATGTTACGTCGAGTATCTGTAGTGCCGTCATATCATGTGACCACCGTATGACTGTAGGGGGCGGTGTTGCACTGTTGCAGGTCACAGAGTATGGTGTAACACCGGGTCCTATCCACCAAACTGCAAACGTGCTGCACGTTTCTTCACATTTGCAGTTTAATAATAATAACTAATAGTTTAGTTTTTCCTGTGACTTATTTGCAGTATGATAAATGTTAGGCGCATAATATACGCTACCAATGTTTTGTTGGTCTTTTTTTTTGTAAATAATTACCTTTTTTTTCGGCTTTATTTATTTATTTTTGTATCTTGAGATCTATGGCGTCATGAAATACTCGAGTTCTACTCGGGTTTTATTATGTTAATGTCGAGTTTAAAAATGATACTCGTTCAACCCCTAGCTAGCCCAGCCAATACATTTTTAAAAAGTGCTGGCACACTGCACAATAATTGCACAGGTTGGCTCAGGCTTCTTTGATGCGGTTTTATGAATAATATTGTGATTACTTGTTGAGGAGGAGGCATGTCCGACCGCCAGTAGAGGTAAAAAAAAAGTCCTGTTAAACTTCAGATGGATCAGCTGATCATCATCAGCCACGCGCGTTGACTGACGAGCCGCCGGTAAAAAGACGTAAAAACCCTCGTCCTGTTAATATAAGATGGATCAGCTGATCCTCATTGGCCATGCGCATCCGCTGACCCACCGATCAAAAGATGTAAAAAACGCGCAGTTAATCTCAGATGAATCAGCTGATCATCACCAGGCACGCATGTCCACTGACCCGCCGGTCAAAAGATGTTAAAAAAAAAAAAAGACCCGTTAACCTCAGATGGATCAGCTACCAGCTGCGTGCGCCTCCACACCTGCTGTCATCTGAGGTGAAGGAAGTAGGAGCGTCTTACAGGGCCGGTTCTAGACATGGTTACACGAGGTGGCAGGCAGAAATGTGAAGGGGGCATCTTCATCTGTACACATATTACAGCATATTCATTGCTGACCATGGACTTTGGTTTTCATTGTTATTGTTCACTTGTGTTTTCTTCATGGGACTGAGGTAATTCAAAAAGAGTTCAATACAAAAGACTGAGGTAACAGATAAAAGCTGAAATGTTTACACAGTCAACATTTTCAACCAAGAACACTATCAAACAAAAACAGAGAAACCCACTGACCCATGCCCATCTTGAATGTCTCACTGTGGCTGCAACAACAAATTACAAATACAACATGAAGAAAGTCAAGGACATGCACCACAGCTTCTCATCTCAGGACTAATGTACATTTTGTTTGAACAGATAATGTGCTGGCTGTGTTTCTTTGTTCATAGGTGGGTTGTTTCCTTTTTTCTTTTAATTAAGTGACTTGGGGTGACATCGTGGCTCTCCCCTTGACTTTGATCAGTGAAAAAGGCTCTGTTGAAAAAAAGGGTGAGGATCACTGATCTATATGAATATTGAAATCACCCATTACTATGACGCTATCATTATTTAGTAGTAAGTCAGTTAAGAATTCGAGAATTCGGGTTAAAACTGGTCATAGGAGCCTGGTGGACGATATATAACAACTAGTGAGAGTGGCTGATCCATTTTCCACTTAGGAAAGACTTAGAGATAGCGACTCAAAAGTATTATAACTACAAATTGGTTTAGTATTATTTAATAGTCCCGACTGAAAAATAGAAGATACAACTCCGCATTGACCAGTTGTTCTAGGATCGTGAAAATTTAAATAATTAGGTGGAGTGGATTCATTTACACTAAAAAAATCTTCCTGTTTTAGCCAGGTTTCTGTCAGACTGAATAAATCAATGATCAGTTATCAGTGCATTAACTAACAGGGATTTAGAGAAAAGAGATTTGATGTTCAATAATCCACATTTATTGATTTTATGATTTTGCTCTGTTAAAGTAACAATGTTTATTTTAATAAGATTTTAATGGTTAATATTTTTAGAGGTCGTTTTTGGTTTATTTGATTTCAGCCGTGGACGAGTTGACACTGTTTTAACGGGGTTTTGGGTGGGTAAAGGAGGAGCATATATATATATATATATATACACACACGAACAAATATATATATATACACAAATATATATATATATATATATATATATATATATATATATATATATATATATATATATATATATGTATATATATATATATACACGTATATATACACATACGTATATACACGTATATATACATACGTATATACATATACACATACGTATATACATATACACATACGTATATACATATACACATATATACACATATATATACGTACATACACACATATATACACATATATATACGTACATACACACATATATACACATATATATACGTACATACACACATATATACACATATATATACGTACATACACACATATACTCTCTCACTGGTATATTTTCATCTTTAAATCACTTCTTGGTCTGTTGCCTTCATACATCTCCTCCTACATGTCTCTGCGTGAGTGCAGCTACGGAGTGCGCTCTCAGGACATTATTACCTGCAGTGTTCCCTCAATGAGGACTGAACTAGGCAAAAGTGCCTTCTCCTATTCTGCTCCTATTTCCTGGAATATCTTACAAAAAGATTTGAAGCTCTCGACCTTGACCTCTCTAAGTGTCTTTAAGAATCTGTTGGACTCCTGGCAGGGTCCAATGATGACATGTTCCTGTTTTGAGTTTTCTACATTTGTCTTGGAATCTAGTTGTTTTTTTGTTTTTTGTTACATTTTCCTTTTAGCCATCTTATTTGTTAAAAAAAAACAAAAAAAATCTAGTATGCTTTTTTATAACTGTTTATTGTTGTTGCTGTTGTCCATTGTTGTCATTTTTCTTTGTTGAAATCAGGTCTCTCTTGTAAATGAGTCCTCGAGGCTCAATGGGATTTACCTGTATAAATAAAGGTTGATTGATTGATACACATATATACGTAAATACACACATATATATATACATATACACGTATATATACATATACACGTATATATACATATATATACGTATATATATACATATATATATACGTACATATATATACATATACACAAGTATATTTATATATATATATATACACGTATATTTATATATATATATATATACATGTATATTTATATATATATATACACGTATATTTATATATGTACACGTATATTTTTATATATACACGTATATTTATATATATACACGTATATTTAAATATATATGTATATATGTACGTATATATACATATATATACGTCTATATATGTACGTATATATATGTATACAAAGTGTATATATACGTACATATATACGTACATATATATATACACGTACATATATATACACATATATATATATATATATATACACACATACGTATATATATATATACACACATACGTATATATATACATATACACATTTATTTATACAAATACACATATATTTATACAAATACACGTATATTTATATATGTACACGTATATTTTTATATATATACACGTATATTTATATATGTACACGTATATTTTTATATGTACACGTATATTTATATATGTATATATGTACGCATATATACATATGTCTATATATATGTCTATATATGTATACAAAGTATATATATATATATATGTATACAAAGTGTATATATATATATATGTATACAAAGTATGTATATATATATGTATATATATGTATGTATGTATATATATAAACATATGTATGTATGTATATACATATATAAATGTATGTATTTACATATATATGTATGTATATACATGTATATGTATGTATATACACGTATATGTATGTATATACATATATATGTATGTATATACATATATGTATGTATATATGTAAATATGTATATACACATATATATATGTATGTATATACGTAAATATGTATGTATATACATATATACATATGTATGTATATACATATATACACATATGTTTGTATATACATATATACACATATGTATGTATATATATACACATATATATATATATATGTATATATATATATATATATGTATATACATATATATATGTATGTATATACATATATATATATGTATATATATATGTAAATACATATGTATGTATATACATATATATATATATGGATATATATATGTAAATACATATATATGTATATACATATATATATATGTATATATATATGTAAATACATATATATGTATATATATATATATATATATATATATATATATATATATATGTGTATATGTACACTATTCCTCATTGAGACAGAAGATCAAAATACATAATTACTTTGTAAATAGACATTTAACTTGATTTCTAATGTCTAATGAGGTTTAAAAATCTTTAATACTGTTTCACAGTTTATTTAAAATGAGTGGTTCACTTCAACATTTAGAAATGGTATGAACTAAACACACTTTGATTATCAAAAAGAAGAGTGTTCTTTCAATTGATTAATTCAGGATACAATTAAACAGTCTCTTGATGAGCTAATTTGTATTTCTGGATTCAAATCAATGAAATAACAGAACCTGTCCCATGAAGGTCTTCAGAGACAGGTTGTAGTCGGAGGCCTAGTTCACTACAGTCCCCCCTTTGGAAATCATCGCCTGTCCATGGGGATGAATTCCAACATGAACTTACGCCTCCGAATGTCCTTGATCTTGATGTAATCCAGCAAGATGAAAACAAAAGTCAAAGAAGGTAATCCCACAACGGTTTAGGTAATTCCACAATGTTGTTGGTAATTCCATTATGTTGTTGGTAATTCCATTGTAGCAATGCTTTAACCCCTTGGAAACAAAGTATGTAATCCATTGGAAAAAGTCATATAATCCACAACGATAAATCCACAACGATTGGAGGTGTTGATTGATCAGCATGCAGATGGGTTCCCTCGATTGAACTGCAGAGGCGACCACTGGATGGAGTTTGGAGACCCACGTTGGAGTTGTAGGTCTCTTCAGCGAAGGTTGCTGCTGGTGGTTCCCAATGGGTGCCATTCTGGTTCTATGTGTTATGCATTTATGTGGTTTTAGTTGGGCTTATGAGTGGGATTTTATATAAGACCTTAACCTATAGGCAGCTGGTGTGTAAGCTATCATGGTGCAGATCAGCTACAGGTACCAGTTAAAGGGTGGGTCATGCTGAAAAATTATATATAGGGATTTATACCTATAGAAGGGCATTCCAAACTTTTTTCCATTCCTAACTTGGTTTATGTTAGATTGACATGGCAAAATATAGTTTGGTTCAATTGTCTGTTGTCCCTTTAGACCAATGACTTGAGGTTTGGTTTTTTGGTTTTCCCCTAAATGCTTTTGGAGTTTATGGCGAGACTCAACTGAAGGAGTAGCTAGCCCCCCCCCGAATAGAATTGTTCGAGTAGGTTTGGCTTGACCGTCGTGAGACCAATGTAGGTTATGGTACTTAAGGTAGCATTAATCTACATTGACACCTCAAAGATTGAAGTTTAACAAATGAACTGCATGTTGGCATAGTTAAAGTCCTCTTAGTCTCTAACTAAAGCAAACACAAAATTTATTCTTGCTGGGGGTGTTCAGAAACAATACCAAAAACCAATTAAACGATGTCTCAACATCGACAAAAGTAGTGATTAAGCAACCAGAAAAACAACGTTTCAATGCGTCACTCACTCTGGTTGTCAGATTCGATCACGTTATCGCGTCTGAGTTGTTATCTTAACACTTAATTAAGCTTAAACTTATTTAGTTTCTGCTTGGACGACCTTTTTTCCCACTAGATCTGAGTTTGAGAGATATTTTCTCTTGTGGAGTTATTGAACGCCTTGTGTAGTTTAACCTGGTTTCGATGTACCCATTTAAGCATTGGCTCTTTTTGGCCTTTGCTGATTTTGATCTGATAGACAACTGGAGACAGTTTGTCTGTTATCAGGTGGGGTCCAGTCCACCTGGGCATCAGTTTGCGGGCGAGAGTCCCGGTCCCGGACTCTCTTTTCATGGTTGTGGGAGCGAACGTGTAGTACCAGACCCTATCTCCCAATTGGGAGTTCCTCGTGAGAGGCCTTTTGGTCATAGTATACCTTTCGTCCTTCAGCTGATTTTTCCAGGTTTTTCTGGGCAAACGCAAAGGTGTTTTTAAAGTGTTCTTCCAAATCATTCATGTATTATTGTGTGGTGTAGGCTGTTGGCCATGGCGGCATCGCCTGGTTGGTACAACAGGTGTAGAGGGAGAGTCATTTGTCGACCCGTCATCATCTCGAAGGGAGATGCCAGTCGATGTGTGTGGAGTGGCCCTTATAACCATGAGGACCAGAGGGAGTTTCACGTCCCAGTCCTTGTGGTTTGCGGCTACGTATTTCTTCAAAATACTTACCACAGTTCTGTTTGCTCTCTCCACTTGGCCTGAGGCCTGTGGGTGGTAGCCAACATGGAAGTTGACTTTGATGCCTAGCATCTTCCACAGTTCTTTCATCACTTCAGCTGTGAAGTGCGTACCTTGGTCTGGAGTTCACCCTGAGGGGAAGTCCAAACCTTGAAAATACATGATTCATTAGTAACATAGCAGTTGTTTGTTTAACATAGCAGCAAATGTTTCTTAACCAATGTTTCGTAGAAAGCTTGGTTAATAGCTGATTTATCTGTCCATAGCGACAGTACAGCATCTTCGGTGTGGGATCCTTGGATCTCTGCGCCTTTAACTACCAACAGTAGGTAGTATCCGGTAGGCTCTGACTGTCTCAGCTCACAGAGGAGGCTTTCTTGTTCAGTCAAAACAAAATCTGTGGAGATCAAACATCCTAGCCTTGTGTTTCTCGGGATCAGTACCTACTCTGTCCATGTGTTGCACACAGCAACAGATGTGGTTCTGGAGTCGAGGCTCACTTGGCTTGCGGCCTCAATGGACAGTCCTAGTTTGAAAAACGTAGGAGATGGTTGAAAGTACGCCTGTTTAAGGCTAATAGCTTGTCCCGCCACGATGTGGACTCGTACCATTAGGTTTGTTACCTGAGGTGGTACTGAGGTGTTTTGGTTGGTTTTAGTGACCACAGCACATTGTGGCTGGTGTCCACTCGGACATCTAATCTTACCAAGATGTCAGAGCCTATGTAGGTTGCATGTGGTAAGTCTGGGACCACGAGGAATGGGTGGACCAGTTCCCGTTGGTTCCAGATCAGTTTCAGGTTAATGACTCCTTTCGCAGTCATCACTCGTGAACTGTTGGGATACAATGGAAAGCGGAAAGCTTTCTTGATCAGAACTGGACCCAAATGTTTCTTAACCAATGTTTTGTAGAAAGCTTGGTTAATAGCTGATTTATCTGTCCACAGCGACAGTACAGCATCTTCGGTGTGGGATCCTTGGATCTCTACACCTTTAGCTACCAACGGTAGGTAGTATCCGGTGGGCTCTGACTGTCTCAGCTCACAGAGGAGACTTTCTTGTTCAGTCAGAGTTGGGTCCACCGGTTGGGTCTCTTCAGTTTCACATGCTTTTGAAGGCGTACTTACCGGGACTGTGTTCTCTGTTGAGAGGTCCTTGGTGCCTTCTGCGGTGCCTGCTGTTGGGCAGTCTGTAACTGTCTCAGGAGGCATGAGAATTGGCAGGGGATTGTTCACTCTGGCCCACATTGTCTGTTCACCATAATCTATAATCGCCTCAAAACGATTTATAAAATCCTGGCCGATCAAAAATGGGAATGAGTCAACCATAGACACATGTACCGGGTGGTATAGTGTCATCTCGCCAACCTGCATGTGAACCATAGCTATAGCTGTTAGGGTTGTCCTCGTCTCTGCGAGGCCCTGCAGTTCTATAGCACGTTCTATGAGAGGTATTTCCCTACGAACACCGTTAGCGGCGGTCCTGAGCTCCTCGAACAGTTTGGCTGACATAATAGTTATGTCGGCTCCACCGTCCAGTAGGGCTTCATGTGTGAGGACCCCTTCAAGTGTAATCGACAGGTAAGCTTTTTTAGCGACCCCCTTTCTGATCAAGATACACAGTAACCTTGTAGGTTTTGGCCGACGTTTCTTCTTACGTTTACCTTTGCCTGTGTAATCCTTGTTTATCCGAACCTTTGGTGCGGTCGCTGCTGCTCCTGAGAGTTCGGTTATTGACGAGCCTCCATCATTGATGTATGAAATCACCCGCTCACCGTGTGTTGAGGGGCTCTCATTGTTTGTAACAACAAGGTCCTGGTGGCTGTCCGTGACAGCGGCAACGTTGTTGTTTGTGTCACCTTGATTTATCTGAACCGTTAACACAGCTGTTGCTGTTTCTGAGGTTTCAGTTTGTGACGGGTCACTGTCGGTGACGTGTGATTGTACCCCCCCTTTTTCTGGTGAGGGCCTGTCAGAGTTTACAACAACAACATCATGGTGACTGTCCGTGACAGCAGTAATGGTGTTGTCTGTGTGCTCTGACTTATTAGCATGATATTGCCACAATACGTGTCAGGTTGTTTGTCCGTGGCAACACCTTTCAACATTTCCAAGAACCAACGCACACTCTCTGTCTCGTCCGAGCTCAGAGGTCTGGGGCTCTCTTTCTGGACCCGCTGCTGTTTCTTTTTTGTCTCAGGCTGTTCAGGCCGACGTGGTGGGGAAGAGGTCCCCTCCTCTGGGGTTCCCAGTGGGATCCCTGGTTGTATGGGTCACCTTTGGTGCCATACTTTTTACCCTTAGGGCATTCGCCCCCCTTCTGGTACATTTGTTCATCCTCTGGTTTCTTGGGAAACCATTTAGGATCCTGTCTGGACCAGGGGGCACTCACCTGTTGTGGTTTGGCTGCTGAGAAACCTCGTTTCCTCTCGCCTTTTTTGGGAGGGGGAGCTGAAGCTCTCGTCCCTTCCAATTCTAATGACTGGGCAGGAATCCTCTCACCTGGGAACACCTCAAAGGGTGTTTTGGCCTGTGAACAGGCTTCAAAGCACAATTTTTATCTCACTGATGGCTTTTTCTTTGAAATTAGCCATCATTTGCACCGACATCCTTATGTCAGGGTGGAGATTTTTGCTGAAAACGAACTTAAACGCTTCCTCCTCCTCCATGCCAGTTTCGTTCCTGTAACCAAAATAAGCCTGCAAAATTCTGGAATAATATGCCCTGGGGTGCTCATTCTTACCTTGCATGACCTTGTCGGCGGCTGGATATCTGCCAGGTCCCGCGCAAGGGGTATACTCTTTCATAAGAGTAGCACATAACAGGCGGTAATCCTTTCTTGTGGCATCAGGTTGATGCTCTATGAAGGAAAACACTGTCCTGGCTGAAGTGAGGCAGATTAAACCTACTTTATCCTAAACTGTTGCGTTGGTATAACTTCTTAATTGGAAGTCAAGGTTGTTCACATAGGCCTTAGTGTCGGTTGAACCCAAAGGCCCCGGCTCAAAGCGTTGGACATACTTCGCCATTTTATGCAATTCTGGCTGAGGAATTGGTGTTGTTGGAACAAAATAATTACGTGGAGGTGACAGAAGGGGATTATGTGTAGGAGGTACAGCAAAATCCTTCTGAGGTGGTGGTGGGTGACCTGGACTCTGACCCAGTTCGTCTTTGAGTTCCAGACATCCTTGCTTAAAGTCAGAAATTTTATTTGTGGCTACGGCAAGTTTTGCCTCACAGGCTTTTAAGCGTTCACGTGATGTATGACACTCACTTTGTAAACGCACACCTTGTTGGACTAACGGCGCTTTTTCCAATCTGCACTCGTCCAGAGATTTTGATGTGAGCTGCAACCGTTGTTGCAGAGCATCACTGTCTGAACACAGTGCTTGGTAATTAATCCCTCCTTCACGTAGCTTTTTCTCATATGAGTCTGCTTGTGATAACAGCTGAGCTTGTGAGAGCTCTTCTTCACATTTCAATTTATCCTCCCAGGTCTCTTTATCAAATTGAAACTGTGCCATGAGTTTTAGATACTCCTCTGTCTCACTTTTCAACCTTATTGCAAGGTCTTCTGCCCTGTTGGCCTCAATATAAAATTTAGCCTTCAGCAAGAGTGCTATTTTAGCTAGTTGTTCATAGCCTGACTTTTTTATGGCTGTGGAAGTCACACTTTCTGCAACTTCCTTCAGCTCGTCCAATAACTCTGTTGAGGTCATGCAGTCCACCTGTTCACCATATGTATCTAAGGACTCTGTGAGCAGCGTCAGGGCTGTTTCCAGCCAGTCCTTTTTATCACATGGAGCCACATCAGCTTCTGTTAAATCTGCCATGGTTATCCACTGTCCAGCAACCTATCTGGTTAAACAGTTGCAATCTTAGAGTTTTTAACAGGTAAACTATTTTATTTAAGTGAGCAGCGAGATTCACACACTATTTAGTTATTATAGCTATTAGTTAGTCTCAACCCTCTGTGGACAGTGCACAGTTTCTGCGCAGATTGAGGTCCGCCTGAGCGAGCCTTTAGAGATAGGGTGAGAAGTTCAGTTATCCGAGAGAGACTCAGAGTAGAACCGCTGCCCCTCCACATTGAAAGGAGTCAGTTGAGGTGGTTCAGGCATCTGGTAAGGGTGCTTCCTGGGTGCCTCCATCGGGAGGTGCTTCCGGCATGTCCGACGGAGAGTAGACCTTGAGGAAGACCCAGGACTATGTCTCTCGGTTGGTCTGGGAACACCTTGGAGTCCCCCCAGAAGAGCTGGAAGAACTACAGGTCCTTCTCAAAAAATTAGCATATTGTGATAAAGGTCATTATTTTCCATAATGTAATGATAAAAATGAAACTTTCATATATTTCAGATTCATTGCACACCAACTGAAATATTTCAGATCTTTAATTGTTTTAATACTGATGATTATGGCATACAGCTCATGAAAACCCAAAATGTCTGTCCCAAAAAAATAGCATATTTCATCCCACCAATGAAAGACAAGTGTTTTTAATACAAAAAACACCAACCTTCAAATAATCATGTTCAGTTATGCACTCAATACTTGGTCAGGAATCCTTTTGCATGAATGACTGCTTCAGTGCGGCGTGGCATGGAGGCAATCAGCCTGTGGCACTGCTGAGGTGTTATGGAGGCCCAGGATGCTTCAATAGCGGCCTTAAGCTCATCCAGAGTGTTGGGTCTTGCGTCTCTCAACTTTCTCTTCACAATATCCCACAGGTTCTCTATGGGGTTCAGGTCAGGAGAGTTGGCAGGCCAATTGAGCACAGTAATACCATGGTCAGTAAACCATTTACCAGTGGTTTTGGCACTGTGAGCAGGTGCCAGGTCATGCTGAAAAATGAAATCTTCATCTCCATAAAGCTTTTCAGCAGATGGAAGCATGAAGTGCTCCAAAATCTCCTGATAGCTAGCTGAATTGACCCTGCCCTTGATAAAACACAGTGGACCAACACCAGCAGCTGACATGGCACCCCAGACCATCACTGACTGTGGGTGCTTCACACTGGACTTCTGGCATTTTGGCATTTCCTTCTCCCCAGTCTTCCTCCAGACTCTGGTACCTTGATTTCCGAAAGACATGCAAAATTTGCTTTCATCTGAAAAAAGTACTTTGGACCACTGAGCAACAGTCCAGTGCTGCTTCTCTGTAGCCCAGATCAGGCACTTCTGCCGCTGTTTCTGGTTCAAAAGTGGCCTGACCTGGGGAATGTGGCACCTGTAGCCCATTTCCTGCACACGCCTGTGCACGGTGGCTCTGGATGTTTCTACTCCAGACTCAGTCCACTGCTTCCGCAGGTCCCCCAAGGTCTGGAATAGGCCCTTCTCCACAATCCTCCTCAGGGTCCGGTCACCTCTTCTCGTTGTGCAGCGTTTTCTGCCACACTTTTCCCTTCCCACAGACTTCCCACTGAGGTGCCTTGATACAGCACTCTGGGAACAGCCTATTCGTTCAGCAATTTCTTTCTGTGTCTTACCCTCTTGCTTGAGGGTGTCAATGATGGCCTTCTGGACAGCAGTCAGGTCGGCAGTCTTACCCATGATTGCAGTTTTGAGTAATGAACAAGGCTGGGAGTTTTTAAAAGCCTCAGGAATCTTTTGCAGGTGTTTAGAGTTACGTCGTTGATTCAGATGGTTAGGTTAATAGCTTGTTTAGAGAACCTTTTCATGATATGCTCATTTTTTGGGACAGGCATTTTGGGTTTTCATGAGCTGTATGCCATAATCATCAGTATTAAAACAATTAAAGACCTGAAATATTTCAGCTGGTGTGCAATGAATCTGAAATATATGAAAGTTTCATTTTTATCATTACATTATGGAAAATAATGACCTTTATCACAATATGCTAATTTTTTGAGAAGGACCTGTAGATGTGGAAAGAGATATCTGGGACTCCCTGCTCAAGCTGCTGCCCCTGCGACATGACTTCGGAACAAGAGGAAGATAATGGATGGAAAGATGTTGCCTTTGTGATTGCTCAGGATGGGAGACTGTGAAAAAGTGAAGATTCAACACAATATGATGCTTCCTTAGATGGATAACTTACTAACTGGCTTTTACAATGTATGTGAATGTTTTTGTATAGTACCCTGAGACAACTTCTGTTGTGACTTGTTGCTATACTGTGTAAATAAACTGAATTGAATTTTTTTTCTTCTTCTTATTTCGGCCACTCCCTTCTTCAGAAGTCACCACAGCAAACTAACTCTTACGAAGACTTGGCATTTGTTTTTAACACCGGATGCCCTTCCTTATGCAACCATAGACCATTGAACTATCACAGCCTTCTGTGTGGAGCAGACAGCTGCCATCTAGGGCGCCCAGTGGAGCAGATGGTGGGGGTTAAGGGCCTTTCTCAAGGGCCCAGAGTGGGGCAAATGAGGGTGGAGGCAGGTGTGTGTGCTTCATGTTTCCCACCCACATTTTGATGTTGTTGGTCTGGGGAGTTGAACTGGTGACCTTCTGATCACAGGTCCACCTTCTCTAACCTCTGCACCACCACTCCCCCAATTAAACTGAAAATGATTAATGATTAAAATGAAGTTGTATTTATCGCAAAATCTGAGCTCTGAAAGTGATGCATCTTTTTTTGCTGATTGATGATTTTTTTTTTTTTTCATTGACCCTTTATTTATCCAGGTAGTCTCATTGAGCCACTAGAACTCATTTTCAAGAGAGACCTGTTTAGGGAGCAGATGGGGGTTAAGGGCCTTGCTCGGGGGCCCAGAGTGGGGCCAATGAGGGTGGAGGGAGGTGTGGGTGGTTCACTTTTTCCACCTCATTTTGATGTTGACAGTACCGGGAGGTGAACCTGCGACTTTCCGATCACAAGCCCACCTTCTAACCTCTGCGCCACCACGATTTTCCATCAAAAAAGGAAAACCTTTTTCTGTGGTATCACATGAGTTGTCTCAGAGGTGTTTATAATGGCACAACATAAATTCATTTTGTGCAATGAATAACCATGAATCTTTTTTTATGGTGGGTGACATTAATTTCCACTGCTCATTTCTTAGACAAAGTCTACAACTATTTAATTCAGTACAGACTGAACTCTGCAAAAAGGCCTTTTCCTACTCTGCTCCTGTATCCTGGAACACCTTGCAACAGCAACTGAAGCTGTCCACCTTCATTTCTTTAGGGTATTTTAATAATTTCATAAGGTCAATAGAAACATCAAAGCAAATATATTCTTGTTTTTAGTATTTTACCTTGTTTTACAGCATCCTGGTTTATTGTTTATAACACTACTTTTATTTTAACTGCATTTTTACTGTAGTTTATTGTTATTATTGTTTATTGTTATTGTTGTCTGTACTTTATATGTTCTGTCTGGAACAGGTCCCTTTTGTAAATAAGTCCTCGTGGCTCTATGAGACTAGCCTGTATAAATAAAAGTTGAATGAATAATTTGGACATTACTTGGAAACAGATTCAGTGGTGCAACAAGTGTTTGCCTTTGAAATTACTGACACATTCAATTGATCTGCTATAAATGGCCAGACTTTCTTTCTGCTTAATGACGGCAGCAGTGTTTCCCTTTTTGTGATCATTTCTCTTCAAAGGTGTCTGTAGTTATCCAAAGGAGATAAGTGGGATGCATGTGTCTTGCTGTCCATGTTTGTCGTCATTATCTGCATTGTTTTTATGTCTATATTCTGATTTACCTCATTTTGTATATTGCTTTGTGTGTTGTTCTGTCTGTACAGCACTTTGGTTGGCCTTGTCCATGTTTTAAGTGCTCTATAAATAAAGTGGTATGGTATGTTTAATCAGGAAATCAGTGATCCACTGAGTAGGTCTTATAAGAAAACTGTGAACCCACATTCTTCCGAGATGCTTTAAATGTGGCCTGGCCCCATTTAAGAATGGCTAAATGTTTGTGCAACCAATAAAGCTTGCTTGTGAGTTCATGGATTGTTCGAGCGTGACTTCCTGTCAGTATCCTGGATGTATAAATCCTACATCTGTGCAACAGGTCTGTGTATTGAACGCTTTTTGAATTCAACAGGTCTGTGGTTTCTTAAGCCAACATAATGGAACCAAAATATACTTGTTTCACTCAAAATTCTTTATAACTGAATAGTTAATGTTATTTTTTACCTTTATATTTAGCTGGAACTACACTGAAACTACAGTTTCAATGGGGATGACTGAATTTACAGGTTGTACTCAAGTGGACCATTAGGTCATGACAGTTTACATGTGATATATGAAAGGAATGTAGAAACACAGGAGCACCAAAGTATACTAAGCTAAAAGCCGTGCTCTAATAGACATGGTAAATGGACTGCACTTATTTAGCGCCTTTCTATCTTATCCAGATACTCAAAGCTCTTTACAACAATCTGTGCCTCATTTACCCATTCATACAGCTCTATACTAGATCTCTGCAAAGCTAATCTTAATCTCTAAAGATTAATCAGAGCTTTATCACGTTCAAACACCGATGGGACACATGTCGAAGGCAATGAGGGGGTCAGTGTCTTGCCCAGGGACACTTCGGCATGTGACTGCTGGTGGAATCGAACCCCCAACTCTTGCATTGAAGGTGGACTGCTCTGACCACTCAGACACATGCTTTTCAACTACTCTTTGATCAGTATCACACACTGTTCAACCTGTGCTTGGCAAACACTTTGTTCATACTATTTTTCAAACTTTTCATTGGTGATACTGGGAGCTTATAACCCCTGTGACCAGTGCATCTCCAAAACATTCACAGTGGGTTGGGAGTGATGCATTAGATACTGCAGAAAACCATCAACCTCCCAGTTCTACAGTACAGAATCTGAGCTTTAAGAGAAAGTACTTCCTCTCACTCTGTCCTGTAAATAAAAATAAAAAGCTTAAAAATGTTTCCAGGATGTTAGGGTTCACAGAGTAAACACATCCGATCAGCTCTTCCTGTGACTTAACCACTAATCACAACATTTTATTATCTCAGAGCACCTCCTGTCTCTTTCTTTTGTCTGGAATCCCTCTTTTCCTCCTGAATCACTCATGTGTGACGAGTGATTTAAGACGAGGGCTGCATCACTGCCTCTGCTCAAAATGTCTCCAGGTGTTTTCAGCAAGTCTGAACAGGAGTGTCTGTGATGTATGTGTAAGCAGAGGAAAAGCACAGAATAACAGCACAACTATGTGTACATGAACAAAGGATCAGACAGACAATAGACAAATGGACAGATATGTCTGAGTGTCTCCTGGTGGATTTGGCAGGCTGATTTACAGATAGCGGGGGGGGGGGGGGGGGAATACTTAAATAAATGATAAATGTTCACCATTAATACTTCACACACATGCACACAGGTTAATGACATATTTTCAGAAACTTGTGCTTACCTGGAAATCTCTCACATATAGTGTGCAGTACAGTACCAGTATCTTTGTGGGTCAGAACAAGCACCATCTTGCCTCAAAGATAAAGACTGATTTAGATGTGGGCTTCAAAGGAAGTTTTTCTCTTTGTTAACCTTGTCTTTGCGTCTCTGCCGTTCCGTTTCTCTTCTATACAAATTTATGAACACAATGAGAAAAGACCATTGACTTCCAACATCTTTGCATGGTTCTTCTCAGCTACTACCGGTACTTTTCTTGTTTGACGTCTTTGTAAAAAACTTAATGTTTCATGTGCTACTGAGTATAAAGTCCTGTTATGCTCCTGCTCAGCTCTGCTCACATCAGCTTTTTATATGGAGGATTTCCTACGCACATCAGGACGGGTTCTGGAGGCGTGTCCACAATCCAAAATCCTGCTAATGAACTGTTAATGAACTGTTAATGAACTTTAGTTCACCATTAACAGTGAGAGTTCTGCGATGAGTTAAACTCAGAGCAGTCTGCTCTGCAGATAAATAATGTTAAATTATTATTTTAAACATGAATCTTTCTGTTAACTTATTTTATATTTGAATATTTCTGTTCAGTGCCCTGAGACGACTTCTGTTGTGACTTGGAGCTACAGAATTAAACTGAACTGAATCTGATGAACCAGATTATACAAAAATATCTATATTTAAAATTTTATATTTTTTCTTGTTTAGTGATTTGTACATCTGTGTGTTAGAATAAAGTTGAACTAAAGGCTGTTTCTCTTCTTTAAACATGTTGGAGGGAAATGTTACTGAGAGATCCAATATTTTTGCCTTTTTATGATTTTTCATCCGAGTTAACTTTAATTAACAGATTATTTAATAAAGTCAAAATGAAAACAGGATTTCATGATAAAGCCGGCACCGTTTATTAATTTTTATTCTTCACTGATTTAAAAACAACATTTTTTTAAACATAAACTGTATAAAAAAATGTTTCCACCCTCCGACCAGGTCCTCCCGCCTGCCGGGGCTCGGAATCCGGCCTTTGTGAGCACGCCGTGTTTCAACGGGTCGGCAGCTCGTACGATCCTCCACGGTGACTCCGCTCGCTCGAATTTTGTTGTCAGTCACCAAACACAAAAAAACGCCTGGACTTCAGAATTCAACACGGTGTTGTCATTATTGTTTTTAAAATATTAAAATAGATGCAACCGCTGCTCCGAGTTCAGAGTAAGTGCAAATGGCGGATCGGTGAAAAGTTTCTGAGATCCAGTGATAATACTGTTTCACAGTTGATTTAAAATGAGTGGTTCACTTCGACATTTAAAAATGGTATGAACTAAACACACTTTTGGTTTATCAAGATATTGTAAAATAGTAATGATAATATAAAAGAAGAGTGTTCTTTCAATTGATTACTTCAAGATACAATTAGACAGTCTCTGGATGAGTTAATTTGTATTTCTGGATTCAAATCAATGAAATAACAGTTCTTGTCCCATGAAGGTCTTCAGAGGCAGGTTTTGGTCGGAGGCCTAGTCTACTACAGTCCCCCCTTTGGAAATCATCGCCTGTCCATGGGGATGAATTCCAACATGAACTTACGCCTCCGAATGTCCTTGAGCTTGATGTAATCCAGCAAGAGGAAAACAAAAGTCAAAGAAGGTAATCCCACAATGGTTTAGGTAATTCCACAATGTTGTTGGTAATTCCATAATGTTGTTGGTAATTCCATTGTAGCAATGCTTTAACCCCTTGGAAACAAAGTCTGTAATCCATTGGAAAAAGTCATATAATCCACAACGATAAATCCACAACGATTGGAGGGGTTGATTGATCAGCATGCAGAGGGGTTCCCTCGATTGAACTGCAGAGGCGATAACTGGATAGAGATTGGAGACCCACGTTGGAGTTGTAGGTCCCTTCAGCGAAGGTTGCTGCTGGTGGTTCCCAGTGGGTGCCATTCTGGTTCTATGTGTCATGCATTTATGTGGTTTTATTTGGGCTTATGAGTGGGATTTTACATAAGACCTTAACCTATATGCACCTGGTGTGTAAGCTATCATGGTTTAGATCAGCTAAAGTTACCAGTTTAAAGGGTGGGTCATGCTGAAAAATTTTCATATAGGGATTTATACCTATAGAAGGGCATTCCAAACTATTTTTCCATCCCTAACTTGGTTTAAGTTAGATTTACATGGCAAAATATAGTTTGGTTAAATTGTCTGTTGTCCTTTTAGACAAACGACTTGAGGGTTGTTTTTTTGGTTTTCCCCTAAATGCTTTTGGAGTCTATGGCGAGACTCAACTGAAGGATTAGCTAGACCCCGCCCCCCCCCCCAATAGGATTGTTCGAGTAGGTTTGGCTTGACCGTCGTGAGACGTACTTAAGGTAGCATTAATCTACATTGACTCTTCAAAGATTGAATTTTAACAAACGAACTGCATGTTGGCATAGTTAAAGTCCTCTTAGTATCTCACTAAAATACACTCAAAATTCATTCTTGCTGGGGGTGTTCAGAAACAATACCAAAAACCAATTAAACGATGTCTCAACATCGACAAAAATAGTGATTAAGCAACCAGTAAAACAACGTTTCAACATTGACAAAGTAGTGATAAAGCAACTAGAAAACGACGTTTCAGTGTGTCACTGACTCTGAATGTCAGATTTGACCACGTTATCGCGTCTGGTAACATTACCCTAACTAACATCACCCCCATTTGGTCATGGGGGACCACGAACACGGGTGAGGACGTCGTTCCATGAGCTAAAGTTAGGATGCCCTTGAGTAGTTTTAGCTGTTTGCGCAGCTGAAAGAGGGCTTTAAGGTCTAGATTGGAATCCAGGTCTGCTTTGGACGGAGCGTTTTTCTCTGGGTCAGTCAAAGACAGCATCATCGAGTTTATTGCAGGATCCAACTTCTGAAGTTGGATGATGTCTGGGTCAGTCAGCACTGGTTGTACAGAGACTGTGTTGTCAGCTGGCTTGGCTACAGCCTGTGCACGTGTGACTGCTATTACCTCGGCCGTAGGTTGTACTGGCAGAGTTACGAGCAGCCAGGAGGGGTCAAAGGACCTCTGAGGGCCATTCATGGCTCCGTCCTTGATAGCTGGTTTATCTGTCCCCGACGACAGTACAGCATCTTTGGTGTGGGATTCTTGGATCTCTACACCTTGAACTACCAATGGTAGGTAGTACCCGGTGGGCCCTGACCGTCTCAGCTCGCAGAGGAGGCTTTGTAATTCAGTCAGAGTCGGGTTCACCGGTTGGGTGTTATCGGTTCCACATGCTTTTGAAGGATTACTTACCAGGACTGTGTTCTCTGCTGAGAGGTCCTCGGTGCCTTCTGCAGTACCTGCTGTTGGGCAGTCGGTGACTGTCTCAGGAGGCATGAGAATTGGCAGGGGTTTGCTCACTCTAGCCCACATTGTCTGTGTACCATAATATATAATAGCGTCAAAGCGATTTGTAAAATCCTGACCAACCAAAAATGGGAACGAGTCAACCATAGACACATGTACCGGGTGGTATAGTGTCATCTCGCCAACCTGCATGTGAACCATAGTTCTAGCAGTTAGGGTTGTCCTCGTCTCTGCGAGGCCCTGCAGTCCTATAGCACATTTTATGAGAGGTATTTCCCTGTGAACACCGTTAGCGGCAGTCCTAGCTCCTCGAACAGTTTGGCTGACATAATAGTTATGTTGGCTCCACCATCCAGTAGGGCTTAATGTGTGACAACCCCTTCAAGTGTGATTGACAGGTAAGCTTTTTTAGCAACCCCATTTCTGATCAGGTTACACAGTAACATTGTAGGTTTTGGCCGACGTTTCTTCTTACGTTTACCTTTACCTGTGTAATCCCGGTTTTTCTGAACCGTTGGTGCAGCTGCTGCTACTCCTGGGAGTTCGGCTCTTGACGGGCGTCCGTCATTGATGTATGAGATCACCCACTCACCGTGTGTTGAGGGGCTCTCATTGTTTGTAACAACAAGATCATGGAGGCCGTCCATGACAGCGGCACATCGTTGTTTGTGTCACCCTGGTTTGACTGAACCGTTAGCACAGCTATCGCTGTTTCGGAGGTTTCAGTTTGTGACGGGTCACCGTCGGTGACGTGTGATTGTACCCCCCCATCGCAGGTGAGGGCCTGTCAGAGTTTACAACAACAGCGTCATGGTGACTGTCTGTGACAGCAGTAACAATGTTGTCTGTATGCTCTGACTTATCAGCAATGATATCGCCAAACAAAGCGTTAGGTTGTTTGTCCGTGGCAACACCTTCCAACAAGTCCAACAAGTCCAACAACCGACGCACCCTGTCTGTCTCGTCTGAGCTCAGAGGACTGCGGTTCTTTTTCTGGACCTGCTGCTGTTTCTTTTTCATCTCAGGCTGTTCAGCCCGATGTAGTGGGGAAACAGTAACCCCCTTTGGGGTTCCCAGTGGGATCCCTGTTTGTATGGGCCACTCTAGGTGCCATACTTTTTACCCTTAGGGCGTTCGCCCCCCTTCTGGTACGATCGTTCATCCTCTGGTTCCTTGGGAAACCATTTAGGATCTTGTCTGGACCAGGGGGCACTCACCTGTTGAGGTTTGGCTGCTGGGAAACCTTGTTTCCTCTTGCCTTTTTTGGGAGGGGGAGTCGAAGCTCTCGTCCCTTCCAATTCTAATGACTGGGCAGGAATCCTCTCACCTGGGTACACCTCAATGGGTGTTTTGGCCTGTGAATGTGCTTCAAAAACATTCACAGCACAACTTTTTATCTCACTGATGGATTTCTCTTTGAAATTAGCCATCATCTGCACTGACATCCTTATGTCAGGGTGGAAATTTTTGCTGAGCACGTACTTAAACGGTTCCTCTTCCTCCATGTTGGCATCGTTCCTGTAACCAAAATAAGCCTGCAAAATCCTAGAATAATATGCTCTGGGGTGCTCATCCTTACCTTGCATGACCTTGTCGGCGGATGGATAACCGCCAGGTCCCATGCAAGGGGAATACTCTTTCATAAGAGCAGCACATAACAGGCGGTAATCCTTTCTTGTGGCATCAGGTTGACGCTCTATGAAGGAAAACACCGACCTGGATAAAGTGAGCCTGATCAAACCTACTTTATCCTCAACTGTAGCATTGGGATAGCTTCTTAATTGGAAGTCAAGGTCGTTCAGATAGGCCTTAGTGTCAGTTGAACCCAACGGCCCTGGCTCAAAGCGATTGACATATTTTGCAATCTTGTGCAAATCCGAAATTTGGAGCAAAGGCTGTATTATCGGTATTGTAGGAACCAAAACGGCACATGGAGGTGTGGCGCTAGACTCATGTGGAGGTGACGGAATGGGATTAAGAGCAGGAGGTACAGCAAAATCCTTCTGAGGTGGTGGTGGGTGACCTGGACTCTGACCTTGTTCGTCTTTGAGTTCCAGACAACCTTGCCCCACATCAGAAATCTCATTTGTTGCTACGGCTAGTTTCGCCTCACAGGCTTTTAAGCGTTCCTGTGATGTATGACATTCACTTTGTAAACGCACGCCTTGTTGGACTAACGCCGCCTTTTCCAATCTGCACTCGTTCAGAGCTTTTGATGTGAGTTGCAACTGTTGTTGTAGCGCATCATTGTCTGAACACAGTGCCTGGTACTTAATCTGTCCCTCCCTCAGCTTCTCCTCATATGAGTGAGCTTGTAATGACAGCTGAGCTTGTGAGAGCTCCCTCTCACGTAACTCATTCGCCCAGGTCTCCTGATCAAATTTAGACTGTGCCTCGAGTTTGAGGTACTCCTCTGTTCCACTGTTTAACCTTATTGCAAGGTCGTCAGCCTTGTTTGCCTCCCTATAAAATGTTGCCTTCAATAAGAGTGCTAACTTAGCCAGCTGGTCATAGCTTGACTTTGTTCTAGCTGTAGAGGTCACACTCTCTGCAACATCCTTAAGCTCGTCCAATAACTCTTGAGTTCATGCTGTCCACCTCTTCACCATATGGATTTAAGGATTCTGTTAGCAGTGTTAACGCCCTCTCCAACCAGTCCTTCTCCTCACAAGGAGTAATATCCTTTTCTGTCACATCTGCCATGGTTATTCACTGTTCAGCACTTATCTGGTTAAACAGTTGCCAACTTCAGAGTTTTTTAACAGGTAAATATTTTATTTAAGTGAGCAGTGAGATTCACACACTATTTTAGCTCTGGGTTCAATCAACAGTACTGTTATAAGCCAACTTTTTCAAATGAATGGGCACCTATTCGTAAGATTCACCCCAATGCATGAATAATCTAAGTAAATGCCTTTTTAGCTAGTTACTTAATGTGCTTATTTTGTAACAGATACAAGAACCAGGCTATTTCAGTGTTCATTTACTCCAAAGCACTTAAAATTAAATAAACCTGCAATTTTTCTAAGCAGTCTTACAGCAACTTTAGTTTTCAAACGCTTTTTAAGCAGTTTAATTTACCAGAATTTGCTATTTAAACAGTAACTCATAAACCAGGCTGGATTAACAAAAATTAAATGAAAGGCAGTGTACAGCCTCCTTTCAGGAAAACTGTTATACCCCTCTTTCAACAGCAGGTGGCGGTGTAAGCTTATTTTTACCAGCAGAAGTCTATGACAACTTCCTGTGGATCATTCTGTTGACATCGGGTTGTTAGCCGTTAGCTAGACGTAGCACACGGTCGAACACGGTCAAATCAGCACTTCCTGAACGGATTTAAAGCTTAAACGTCGCGTCGCTTTAACAAGCACGTCTATCTGCATGAAAACATGAGTTTTGGGAACAGTGGCAGGCTTCATTTAGCGATTTTAAACACAGAGGAGGGCTCGGTTGAACCGAGATACATTTTCGGGTTCACGTGACTTTACAGACACGTGAGCAACGGGGTGGGCTTTACCATCTGACATCAGAGGGAGTGGACGTACAGATATACGTCACCAGCTACTCAGCGAATCAGAGCGACCCAAACAGCGGTTTTCAACCAATCACAGCTCGTGAATACTAGCTCTCAGTTAGCAGTTAGCCTGAAAAGTCCGGTCCAACAATCGCCCATTTAACCTCCAAAATGCACAATTTACTGTTAAAAATGTAACGGATCAGCCTATAACAGTGGTCTGTGTCGGCACCCAGCTTTAAAAACAGCGACTTATCCATTTAAAACACCACTCGTTCAACGAGTCCAGTAAACAGAACCGGGTCAGATACAGAACCCCCCTTCTGCTACAGTTTAAACAGAATAAAGTGTTTTTTCCACAGCATGTCAGCTTTAGTTACATAACAGATGTACAATTTTCAGCTTTAACAAGAACATATTGACGTGATTGCAGCTTCTGAACACCACAAGCATGAATTATGCCTGTACCAAGTCCAAAACTCGGACCTTTTCATGCCAACATGAGCGTTATTCCACAACACAGATCTCGTCACATATAATTCATACCTCTTTAAACATCTGTACGGCCACAAAATGTCTAAAGAGGAGGATGGGTCACTAAATATCTCTTTTAGAGACCCGTCCGGGCCACCAGATGTAGTGTTCTATGGGCTAGGTTAGCTTCAGAGCTTCACTACAATTATATTTAAATAACTTGTTCTCTCTTTTTCGAGCTAATTACTGCCATGTGACAGAGGTAACTATGCGTAGATGGTTTAATCAGTCACATGAGACGTTAATTTTCTTTGACCCATCAAAATAAATTGGTCATTTATTGAACAGAATCAAAATATAACATCAAAACATTGTACACTTGATTAGACTGATCTGGTTCTGATTAATAAAACTTGGCACGTTTTACTTAATAAAAACAACAGACATTTCTGAAGGCTTCTAGATTAACTACAGGCAAGATAGAAGTTTAAAGATGGGAAAAATGGAGGAGTTTAAAGGGAGATGTGGAGGAAGATGTATGTCTGTGGACCAGAACAACATGCTCCTTTCAACCGCAGCTCGCCCACGGTACACTACAGTGCGCAGCTCGTGACGACTCTTTACCTTGGCAGAGGATGGGTCCGCTACGGTCAAGAGGTCCCTGGCACGCTACCTTTCAGCGTCTCCTCAGGGCGGCTGCGACTCGGCAGAAGTCGTGAGATATTCCGTTCAACAGAACAAACTTCCTCAGAAGTTGTAGGGCATTCCCCTGGTGATAGTCACAGCGAGGCGCCGTGACCACAGCAGAGATGGATGACTCCATCAGACTGGAAAACTGAGTCCGAAGTTCCACTCAACAGTGGAAAAACTCCAGAATTCTAGAACAGCTAGAGCTGGAGAACAGAACTTCACTCCAGAACTACTCCACAGAACCTCAGAAGTCTCTAGTTCCAGGAAGTGTCGACTTTTAAAGAGTTCTGCTTCCGGTCACTTTAGTAAGTCCTGATTGGTTGAAGCAACCAACAGATGGTTCTAGTGATGTCAGAGGGTTTTTACAAGTCAAGAAAACAGCAAGAATGTTTTAGGAACAGACAGAGAAATGTTTTGGTGAAGTGAGAAACACTGCAGGTGCTAGTTCTCTTATTTACTGTCTGAAAGTTTTAAAAACACGACAGCCCGTTCTAACAACTTGTTTTTGACTGTCTCTGACTTTTGACCGACATCACTCCTTCTCATTTCAGACAGAATATCAAAATGCATAATTACTTTGTAAACTAGACATTTAACTTTATTTCTAATTTAAATGACGATTAAAAAAATCATTAATACTGTTTCACAGTTGATTTAAAATGAGTGGTTCACTTCGACATTTAAAAATGGTATGAACTCAACACACTTTTGGCTTATCAAGATAGTGTAAAATAGTAATGATAATATAAAAGAAGAGTGTTCTTTCAATTGATATCTTCAGGATACAATTAGAAAGTCTCTGGATGGGCTAATTTGTATTTCTGGATTCAAATCAATGAAATAACAGTTCCTGTCCCATGAAGGTCTTCAGAGGCAGGTTTTGGTCAGAGGCCTAGTCCACTACAGTGCTAAGATGATCTCTTTGGCACGCCCCCTCCTCCGATGCCGGCCATCTCCCTCATCAACAGTCATGTCAAACTGGTTCAAAACCAATAAAGTCCATGCTCAATAACCCAGGTATACAATCCAACAATTTTCAGTCAGGTCTTCTGGACAATTTCTTTGTTTATGTGCTGAAACATTTCACCTTCCATACAGAAGGCTTCACACTGGAATGTGTTTATATGAACGTAAAAGATGCATACAAAGCCGAACCTCACCCCCACCTAGGATTCTCTGATCAGATCTCAATTTTCCTGGCTCCTGCTTACCTTCCACCGCAGAGACACTCCAGACCGGTACAAAAGAATTCAATTAAATTCAACCTTTATATAAATAGATAAGTCACATTGCACCTTGAAGACTCATGTACAAGTGAGACCTGTTTGGACAGACAATAAAAAGTGGTGAAAATGACATATAGGGTTTGGAAACAAAAAAAAAATTCCTAACACGTTTTTAATCATTGGTTGAAGGTCAACAGCGTGATGAAAAAAATAAGCACACCGACAGTCCACAAGGGTGGGGGGATGCAAGAATGGTGGGCATGTCCAGGACAAAACACTGAGGCACTACAGAGTTCAGATAGTTCCCTCTGGAGAGATCCGTGTGCACTTGGTGGGTGTCGAGGATGATCAAAGACAAATCCAGAGAATCCTGAAATGATGATAGAATGTTTATTCAGCTGGGCCCCTCTGAAACGTTCATGGAATTCCTTGGTAGGAGGGGAGAAAGGGGCAGAGCATGAAGTTTACAAAACTTCCAGGCAAATAAAGATAAAATGGTCTGTCAAGGCCAGTCAGGGAGCCAAATTCAGATAAACACTATTGTTTTGGGGCCAGGAAGAACTTTAATGACATCTACCTTGAGTCTGTGTCGGTCCACTCAGTTCCGAAACATACAAATTAAATGGCCAAACCAATGGACCGTGCCTGAGAGTAATCTCCGAGATCTGCTCCATCCTGCCAAAAGCAATTGAGTCTAGGTGCTCAAGGCACAAACAAAGCCATCATAAGGCAAGCAGCATGAATGAGTCCGAATGTGCTGCCGACAAATACCTTGTTTGTTGATAGATCAGTAACCAGCCAAATCCAAAAAGCAGGAACCAGTTATCATAAACCCAATTATATATGCTTCCTTAAAATCCATCAATGACAGCAGAGATAGACACATCATCAAGTCTTCCAAGTCGATGAGCTATCCAGCTGCGTACGTGCCAACAGGGCAAACTAGCTCACCTAAAGCCAGTCTTCTCTTTGAAGAAATGTTATCAACTGCATTGAGAGACCAACTGACCAAATCCAAAAATTATGATTTGGAAGATTTGTAGAAGAGAGGCTCTAAGCAGTTTCGTAGACAGTACAGAGCAAAGCGAAGGGGAGAGGGAGGAGGAGGAGAAGATGTCCGTCCTTGACAAGAGCAAGTGTTGAAGTTAGTTAAATCTTGGATGCAGATTTGTGGCCCCATACTGAAGGACTATTTTGAACGCACAGACTGGCAGGTCTTCAGAGAAGCTGCTGAAAAGGCGGGGGGGGGGGGGGGGGGGGTCTAGGCCTGGACCAATACACATCCTCAGTTCTGGGGTAGTAAATGTGCTGAGGATGTCACCAACAACAGATTTGTTAAGAGTTTCCCGAACAGGAAGCCTTGGCTGAATGCAGATGTTTGCACCCTGCTGGAAGCCAGGAACACTGCCTTCAAGTCTGGAAACTCACAGGAGCTGAGAAGGACAACGAAAGATTCGCAACACTTGCTCTTCTCAAGGGCGGACATCTCCTCCTCTCCCTCTCCGCTTTGCTTTTGCTATGTCTGTATGTGAAATTGCTTTAGAGACTCTTATACAAATCTTCCAAATCATAACTATGGACGTGGATTTGGTCAGTTGGTCCCTCAACACAATTGATAATGTTTCTTTGAAGAGAAGACAGGCTTTAGGCGAGCCGATTGCCCTTTTGGCATGCATGCAGCTGGATATCTCATCAACTTTGAAGATTTGATGACGTGTCTATCTTTGCTGTCATCTGTGGATTTTAATATTATTATTATTATTATTATTATTATTATATTATTATATATTTAAAAATAAACCTTGGGTTAATATAGAAATAAAGCATATTTTAAACCAAAAGAAAGCAGCTTTTAAAGGAGGAGATATACAAAAGATGAGGGAACTAGAGAAGGAAATAAGTTGCATAATTAAGAAAGTTAAAATAAATTATAAAAATAAAGTTGAGAGGGAACTGAGTAATGGCAATGCAAGAGATGCCTGGAGGGGACTGAACACAATAATGGGGAGGAAACAAAAAGATTCCCTTCAGCACACTGACCCTTTTGGTCTTGCAAATAAACTAAATGTTCATTATTCAAGATTTGACATCCATGACTTCAGTGATGAGGTTGACTCTTTCTGTGCAGCCTTGACACCAACTCCTGTGGAATTACAGGAGAAAGAGGTAATTTCAATTTTTCAGAACATCAATCCTCATAAAGCAGCTGGGCCAGAAGGGATTAAGGGAAGGGTATTAAAAGAACGTGCCACACAGCTGGGTCCTGTGTTCAAACAGATATTTGAGTTGTTTCTTAACACTAGCTTTGTCCCACAAGCATGGAACATGTCAACTATTGTCCCGGTGCCCAAAATAACACATGCAAAGGCACTGAATGACTTCAGACCAATTGCCCTCACATCTGTATTCTGCAAATGTATGGAGCGCTTAGTGAGCAGAGAACTCATGTGTGTTACAGCTGAGCATATGGACCCTTTGCAGTTTGCATATAGGACTAACCGAGGGGTGGAGGATGCCACTCTCTCCCTCCTCAACAAGGTCCATAGACAACCCAAAGACAGATGTTCACATGTTCATGGACTTTTCATCAGCTTTTAATACGGTTCAGCCACATATACTTTGAAAACGCCTGTGTGATCTACATGTCAGCAGCCATCTTGTGTTGTGGATTAGTGAATTTTTGAGAGGAAGACCCCAGTGAGTTTGTGTTGATAACACTCTGTCTGACTGTAGGGTCTTGAACACTGGTGTTCCACAGGGTTGCGTGCTATCACCTCTTTTATTCTTTATATACACAAATGAGTTGCAACACAACAGTAAAGATTTCACATTAATTAAGTATGCTGATGACATTGCCCTAGTTGCTGGTCTGAAAGACACCAACAGTCCCTCCTACTCCAGCTCATCGACCAGCTCTGACTGGTTTGATGACAGTTTCCTGGCCCTTAATGTCAGTAAAACCAAAGAACTTTGTTTGGGAGGTAGATGGGAGCAGCCAGCACCAGACCTACATTTAGGCCTTCTATTATAAAAGGGCAGGAAGTAGAGCAGGTGACTGATTTTAAATACCATCCATCCATCCATTATCTTTACCTGCTTATTCCATTTTGGGTCATGGGGGTCGCCGGTGCCCATGTCCAGCAATTACTGTGCAAGGGGCGGGGTACACCATGGATGGGTCGCAAGTCCATCACAGGGACACATAGAGACAAACGAGACAAACAACCATTCACTCTCTCATTCACACCTAGGGAAATTTTTTTTTGAGTTACCATCAGCCTAACATGCATGTTTTTGGTCTGTGGGAGGAAACCAGAGCACCCGGAGAAAGCCCACGCATGCACGGAGAGAACATGCAAACTCCACCCAAAAAGGCCCCTGGACCAGGATTTGAACCAAGGACCTGCTCGCTGAGAGGCAGCAACTCTACCAGTTGTGCCACCGTGCTGCCCCGATTTTAAATACCTTGGAACAATAATTAACAAGTTGACCTTTGAACCCAACACTGACTATATTTACAAAAAAGCCAGACAGCGTCTCCACCTTCTGTATAAACTGAGGAGCTTTAATGCAAGCAAAATTACTTTGCAGTTGGTGTACAGGTCACTGGTTGAAAGTGTTGTTTCATTTAATATTGTCTCATGGTCTGGGGACATCCTAGCCAGAGACAAGAACAAGTTGTCCCGGGGTTCAAACAAGGTAGTAAAGTCACTGGTCATCAACAAATGACACTTACAGACCTGTACAGTCAGGTTCTGGAAAAAAGGCAATGCAGGTTTACAATGAGCCAATTGATCCACTGCAACCATTATTCAGGTTGGTCCATCTGGCAGAAGACTGCTGGTTCCTTTAGCAAAGAAAAATGGTACAAAATGTCATTTGTTCCCTCTGTGGTGAATAATAATATTAATAATAATAATAATGAATTTAATTTGTAACATACTTTTCATTAACAAAAATCTCAAAGTGCTACAGAGTGCAACTAAAATCTGTAATAAAATCAACTAAAATCAATGATACAATCATGTGGAAGCAGAATAGGCTTGCTTAAAAAGAAAAGTCTTTAAGCCTTTTTTAAAGTCAGTCAATGATTGTGGAGCTCTCAGATATTCAGGGAGGGAGTTCCAGAGGCGGGGGCAGCCACACAGAATGCCCGATCTCCCATGGTTCTTAATTTAGTTTGTGGAAGGAGAAGGAGATGACTGTTCTGTGATCGTAGGGACAGGGTGGATGAATATGGAGCAAGAAGGTCCTTCAGATAATCTGGTGAATTTCCGTATAAACACCGATGGCAAATGAGAGCAATTTTGTGAACTTAACCAGGTCCTATTTAAACGCAGCCTCACATAACAAAACACTGTCTGCTGGAATGTTTCCATATTTTAATGTATAGTGTATTTTAGAATGGTTTTAACTGAATGTTTTTAATTGATTTAGCAAAGCTTTTTAAAAGTTTTAATTTTATTTTATTTTTTTATCACATTATTATCTTGTGTTGTTTTTATAAGCCAGATGTCATTGAATGTTATGGACATTAAAGTTGAATTGATTGATTGATTGAATTGAAGTCTGCTCTCTGACTGGCCTTGACAGGCCATCTTATCTCAACCCACCTGGAGGTTTTGTAAATAAGATGCTCTACCCCTCCCTCCCCTCCTACTGAGGAATTTCCATGGACTTTTCAGAGGAGCCCAGATGAATAAACATTCTGTCATCATTTCAGGACTCTGGATTCGTCTCTGGTCGTCCTTGGCACCTCCCGAGTGTGCAAGGATCTCTCCAGAGGGAACTATTTGAACTGAGTGATTTTTTCTGAACTCTGCAGTGCCTCTGTGTGTTGTTCCGGTTATGCTCATCGCCCTTGCGTCCCCCCCACCCCCTGCGTAATATCGGCGTCATTATGTGCTAGTGTGCAATTTTTTTTTCATTATAAAACTGTTGACCTCCAAAACAGAGGTTAAAAGTGTGTGAGGAATTTGTTTTGTCTCCAAACCCTATGTGTTATTTTTCATCACTTTTTATTGTCTCACTAGTAAATGAGTCTTCAAGGCTCAGTAGACTTATCTGTTTAAATAAAGGTTGAATGAAAAAAAAAATTAAGAAGGCCAAGGCAACATATGAACAGAGGATCGAAGGTCAATTCACCTCACAAGATGCAAGGAGCATGTGGAGAGGTATGATGCCCTCAACAAGTTCTATGCACGCTTTGAAGACACGAACAGACCACCCAGCACCAGACTCACCTCACCACCAGATGAAGAGCATCTCAGCGTGACCTCAGCAGAAGTAAAGAGTACTTTCTGTCACAGTTTACACTCTGTTTTTCCTTTTATTTATCACTCTGTTCACTGTTTGATATTCTTCTCTGCTCCTCTGGTATTTTCCTCTGCTGCTTCTGACAGCCTGCTGCATGTCACACCTCTCCCTCTCTCTGATTACTGCTGATGGTCTCCACCTGTTTCTGGGTGTATTTATACTTCCTGCTTTCTTCACTCTTTGCCAGATCAACTGCTTGCTTTTGTCACAGTTATCCAGCGTTTCCATAGTCTCACAGCTCTTTGTATCTTGACCCACGCCTGTTTCCTCGACCACGCTTTTTGCCTGCCCCTTTTGTACCTCAGCCCTTCAGACCTTGTTAATGACCTTTGCACGTTTTTGGATTTTGCCTTCGCCTCTCCCTTTTGGTACTGTCGCCTTTTCGGATCCCGTTAATGAACTCTGCTCGTCCTCGACTACGCCTCTGGATTCTCCTTGGTCCCTGCAGCTCTGTGTCTCTGCTGAGCAGCCCCCGACAACAAGAAAGGTTAGTGTTTTTCCAGACCGTCTGTATTCAGATAACTGTTGTTATTCTGTCAAAACACTAACCTCTCCTCTGTATCGTTTTAGACACAGTTCCAGCTCTGGACCCGAATCATCAGAAGCTGTTTATTCATTCAATAAACATTTTAAAACCATTCTGAGTTTGTGTGTGGGATCCTCTGCCATCAGATCCCTGACACTTTCAGGAGGATTAATCCGCACAAGGCAACCAGCCCAGACAAAATCCCCGGGGAGGTGTTGAAAGAATGTGCCGATCAGCTCTGCGAGGTGCTGGGAGACATATTTAACACCTCACTTATCCTGGAGACAGTTCCCACCTGCCTGAAGACTGCCACCATCATCCCAGTCCCAAAGAGCTCTACAGTGACTGGTCTGAATGGCTATCAGCCAGTGGCCCTCACCCCGATAGTTGCTAAATGCTTCGAAAAACTGGTCATGACTCACATCAAAACAACCATCAACATCAACAAGGACCCTCATCAGTATGCATACCGTGAGAACCGATCAACAGAGGATGCCATCTCCTCTGTGGTCCACACTGCGCTCAACCACCTGGAGCAGAAGGACTCCTACGTCCGCATGCTCTTTGTGGACTTCACATCCTCCTTCAACACCATGATCCCCCAAACCCTGATGGACAAACTATTCACACTAGGACTAAGCCCCTCCATTTGCAACTGGGTCCTAGACTTCCTAACAAACAGACCACAGTTAGTGAGGATCCACAACTTCTCCTCCTCCACCATAACCCTCAGCACAGGCTCCCCTCAGGGATGTGTGTTGAGCCCTTTCCTGTTCACTCTGCTCGTGTTCAAATGTGCAGCTACCCATCCAGGCTGTCACATTGTAAAGTTTGCAGATGATACAGCGGTGGTGGGATGCATCACAAACAATGATGAGTCCAGCTACAGGCAAGAGGTGGAACACCTGGAGAGCTGGTGCAGAGAGAATAACCTTCACATCAATGTGAAGAAGACAAAGGAGATGATTGTGGACTTCAGAAGGAACAAACACACCTACACCCTCTGAACATAAGAGGATCTGCGGTGGAAGTGGTCTCCAGCTACAAGTACTTGAGTGTGCACCTGAACAACAACCTCAGCTGGAGCAACAACACCACCAGCCTGATCAAGAAAGCTCATCAGAGACTCTACTTCCTCAGACGGCTGAGACGAGCTGGTCTGGAAGCTCAGTCCTCACCTCCTTCTACAGGTGTGCAGTGGAGAGCATCCTGTCCTCCAGCATCAACGTGTGGCATGGAGGCTGCACAGCTGCAGAAAGAAAGGCTTTGCAGAGAGTGGTGAAGGCTGCACAGAAGTCTGTCAGAGTCAGCCTCCCCACCATCACAGACATCTACACCTCCAGATGCAGGAAGAGGGCCACCTGCATCATGAAGGACCACACTCACCCAGCACACACACTTTTTGCCCCACTCCCCTCAGGAAGGAGGTTGAGGAGCATTAAGTGTAGAACCACTAGACTGAGGAACAGCTTCTACCCTGAGGCTGTTAGACTCATGAATCTCTAACCAGGAGAATCAATGTGAAAAAAAAAGAAATTTAAATTTGTTTGCCTCTTTTGTGACTGTCCATTTTTGTCGTTGTTGTCTACTGTTGTCATCACCTCTTTGTTAAAGAAATCAGGTCTCTCTTGTAAATGAGTCCCAGAGGCTCAATGGGATTAACCTGTATAAATAAAGGTTGAATGAATGAATGTTGCTGCTGATCTGTTTCATGTTGCTGATAATCGGTTTCATGTTGCTGCTGATCGGTGTCATGTTGCTGCTGATCGGTTTCATGTTGCTGGTGATCGGTTTCATGTTGCTGCTGATCGGTTTCATGTTGCTGCTTATCGGTTTCATGTTGCTGTGTTCATTCGTGCTCATCTGCTCACACAGACTCATGATCCTGCTGCTGTTCGGCGTATAGTTTTTATGCTATTAGTGCTTAGCATATTTTTAGTTTTTCTTAGTTCATATCTTAGATGTTATTACTGTTTTTCTTTTACATTTTATTGTTGGATGTAACTGGGACCCTGTGGACATAATCTCGTGGAACGACAGTAAAGAAACTCTAACTCTGACTAAAACTCCTGCAGTGGCAGCATGCTTCCTGTTAGCTAGCCTTTTAATTATTCCATGTATTTTCATAATCAGTTATGTTCTCATGTAGTTCCTTATTTGTTCCTGATTAAATAAATGCTGCTCACTTCTCGTTCAGCCAGCATGCTCTCATGTTAGAACAAACCTGAAACTCATGCGTATCACAGGTATGCTGGTACCTGTCATTCAGAGGAGCCACACAAAGCGGGCCAGACCCAAAACCAGAACCCAGAGGGATCAGAAGTACAGTTTAGATCAAAACCATGGCTTCAGGCAGACATCTTCAAAACACCACAACCGCATCAATCAGTTTCAGAAGACAGCATGTTGGCAAAGATTCCTTTCTTCTTTACTCACTTCAACACAGACACATGCACAGAAGAAATCCAGACAAAATACTGGTAGTTCACGTCTGAGTCCTGACAATCGAGTGTGATTTCCTGATTTTTGTTCTTTTTTGTGTATGTGTGTACACACTGTCTTGGCAGAAAGATTTTTTTTTTCATTAACCCTTTATTTATCCAGGTTAGTCTCATTGAGCCACGAGAACTCATATTCAAGAGAGACCTGTTTAGGAGCAGATGGTGGGGGTTAAGGGCCTTGCTCAGGGGCCCAGAGTGGGGCGAATGATGGTGGGTGCAAATGTGTGTGCTTCACCTACCCCACCCGCATTTTTGATGTTGTCGGTACCGGTGCTTGAACCGGCGATCTTCCGATCACAGGCCCACCTCTGCGCCACCACTCCCCCCCATATACAGACTAGGAATGCACAATATTGGATTACTGGCTGATATCTGATATGCTGACATATTAAATGCAGTAAGTTAAAAAAAAAAACAAAAAAAAAAAAACAACACCATCCATACTCCCAAGCTTGCCACACAAGTAAACCTTAATGTTTTTGGTGCAAGATATTCAAGTGGGCAGGAGTTACACTGTGGAGAAGTACAGAGGGAGTTTCCTGATGCTGCTCAATAATCCAGGTAGAAAAATCCAAAAAAGTTAATTCTGGTCCTCTGGACATTCAAATAAACAAAAAACAAAACAAAGCAAAAAATGTAGAAACGTTTTGTCTCTCATCTGAGAGACTTCCTCAGTCTGAGGTGCTGTATTCAGCTCAGTCGCAGGGGCCATTTACACGGAGTGTATTTTTTTAAATTTCTTTTATGATGGCCTCCCTTCTCCCCTTACAGCCATCCTCTCCACACCATTATTATGAAATATTTATTCTAGTGACTATCTAGTGTAGGTTTTTTTTTTTTTCTTATTTTTAAATAGGATAGAAAGAAAGAAAAGACAAAGTAAGACTCCAAAATATAAGAAGTATACACAAAGAGAGCACACGGCAAAACACCCGGCCGCTGTCTGTTCACCTGCAAAGAACATGACAAAACACAGCAACAAAATACATATGTATAAAGAACTTAAAATATTCATGGCTTTGCACTAAGTTTCCATAAATATATATGCCCATACCTACGCCTATATACATACATACATACACATGAATATACATTCATGTACATATCTATATATCTACATATAAAGCCTACATAAGCATCCCTGCTTCTATTTGTGTGTGGTTGTGAGCATGCATAAGTGTATAAGGCTTCTCTAATAGAACATTTAATAGTAACTGTGAAGCAGCAGAGACCCGACCCCCAAGACCAGAGGAAGACGAAAAAGGGGAGACCAGGGCCCAAGACCCCAGGAGGGACCCCGACCGCAGAGCCCCAGGGCCACCCACACAGGACGAACCACTCACCCACCCCCCCAGATCGGACCACAGGGGAGAACCGGAAGATCCCCACCAGCGACCACATACAGTGACCCCCTGGGGCCAACAGCGACAAACTCATAGGCCCCCGCCGGAACCCGCCGCACCGATGCAGGTCCAGGCCCGGGCACTGAGGCCCGGGCACCGAGGCCCGGGCACCGATGACTCACACCACCCAGGCCAAGGCCTGATAGGGCCAGAGGACCCGAGCCCCACCATGCAGACACCAGGCCGAGCCGACACACGCCCAAGCGCCCAGCCCCCGACACCAAGGGCCCCAAGCGCGCCGGCAAGCAAGGGAATACCCCACCAGGGGGCCGCGCGATAGGGGCGCAATGCCAAGCACCCGCAGTTGTATCAAAGAGGGGGCGGTCCGAGTCTCGGCCTAACAAATACCCATTCATACACAGACACAATCACACAGTCCCAACATCATTCTCATTCACTCACTCAAAGACATACAATAACGATATATTTCATTCTTATTCCCGATACGCACTCTATACCCCAAAGGTCCAAGACATGTACCCGCCCTCTAAAGGGGGCAGCCCATGCCCAAACCTAGGAGGTAGACCCATTCATTCTCGAGCGGAAAGGAGCCAATATCCCAGACCCGGCCCAGGCCATGCCCCGCTGACAGGACACCCCCCGGCACAAAGAGAACACGCCACCGACCACCCCCACACACCGCCAACAACCAAGCACGTGCCCCCAGCCGACCGCCCGCCAGGCCCCGGCAGCCACCCCGGCCAGCGGGCCAACCATGGCACCCAAGAGCAAAGCTCAGGGGGTCCAAACAACCCCAGGGAGAGCACAGCGCCAGCACCGCCCACGGCAATCCCCCGAACCCCCACATAGTCCTGGTCAACACCCGACGGCCTGCCCTTCTCCCGGACCCCACCCCCGGAATGGCAGTTAGGGAACTAGGGGGGTGAGGAAAAAAAAAAAAAAAAGAATAAGACCCCGACACATACACCCCCGCCCCTAGATGTGCTGTTGATGTGTGTTGTTGTACAGAGCCATTAAAAAGGAAAGAAGAAGGAGCAAAGGCAGGCATGATGCCAGTTTCCCCTCCACCCCAACTCTATCCAAACCCTAGTGTCTAAATGCAACCGTTGTAAGTGAGCACAGGCACAGGGGGTGAGAGTAAGGTCATCCCACCACCCATAGCCATGTGCCCACCTCAAGTTCCTATATGTGAATGTCATGAGGATGTTATGAATGAATGTCTAAGGTGTACAATAAAATTGAGTCCCAGTTGGCTATGGTCAACAGAGATGTCAGCTCCCCCACTGACCCAACAGCCCCCCCCCCCCAGTTCCCCAAGGTCCACCCAGGGATTGAGGCCAAGACACCTCTTCATCTGGACCGACCACCAGGCCCACTGAGCTCCAGATCAGAGAGGGACAGAGCCTCGAGGGCCGCCAGAAGCAGTACCAGCAGCCCACACACCCGAGGGCCACCAGGACCCCCACAAACCGCAGTCAGCCCGCCACCAGATGAAGCCAAACCCCACCAGGATGACCCGGCCAAGAGTGCCTGCCCAACCGCCGACAGAGCCATGAAGCACCGGGAGCGAGCCCCCACCACAGGAAAGGGGCCAGCCAGTCGGCCATGCACAGTCCCGGGCAGCCCCCAAGGACATCCACCCCATCCCCACCCCAGAAGAAACACTACACCCACCCCTCATTCGGACATCTCTCAAAACACATAGCACACTAGACACCTAGGCTGGGTCAAACTACCCCCTCTTAGGGACCACTGGTCACGCCACGAAACACCCAATCCCCCAGCACATGAACCCACAACCAACTAGCGAGCCGAAGGCCCTTGCCCAGAACCGGGCACCAGAGCGCAAGCTGGCCCAGAGCCCGGCAACCCGCCCGCCAGAGCCCAAGATCCCCGATCCCCACAGGCCCAAGCCCGGGGGCGACAAGCCCCCAGAACCCCAAGCCCCCGCGCCCACCCCGAACCCACCCCAGCACAGCCAGGCTACCAGATCGGTGACCCACGACCGCCGCCACAGACCACCTGAGGGCCCGCATGCAGCCACCAGCAGACATCTCCCAGAACCACCCAGGCCCTCCCCAGGGGGAAAGCAGTGCCCCCCTGCCCAGGTACCCCCAAGAGCCCAGCCCCCGGCAACCCCCCCGGCGCCCCAAACCCATACACCCGCCTCCACATCAACCCCAAGGCCCCACAAGGTCAGATCCCAGACTACCCACCCTCCCTATGTAACGGAGCCGATCAAAGGAGCCCACAGAGATTGATCCAATGTGTCGGCAGATGCTGTTTCAAGACTAATATGATCTAACAGAAGATTTTTATACTGATTAATGCTAAGATTATTTTTATTTTTCCAATTCAGGAGTATGGTTTTCTTTGCGATGCATAAGGCAGTGAAAATCATGCGACATGTATTTTTTTCCAGGGTAACATCTTCCAAGATGGCCAATAAGCAAACAGATGGAGAGAGTGGAATATTACATTTCAGACATTTAGACAAGTCTTCACAAACCTGGACCCAGAACCTCTGAACGGGTGGGCAGAACCAGAGTGCATGGATATAATCATCAGGAATATTGCCTGTGCACTGTGAGCAGTTGTTAGATGATGTAAATCCCATCCTAAACATTCGCTGACCTGTATAATGTACTCTATAAAGAACTTTACACTGTATTGATTGTAAGTTGGAGATTCTAGTAATTTTAAATGTTCTTAAACATATTTGAGACCAGGTGTTTTGGTCAAAATTGATTGATAAATCTGACTCCCATTTTGCAACAGGTAGCATTATGGAGTCATTGATTCTAGACAATTTCTTGTATATTTTAGATAATAATTTGGGGGATTTAAGATTAAGGAACTCTAACACACATATTGGTGTTTCTAACAAAGTTTTATTACGCTTAAATTTCTTTTTTATGATGGACTTAATTTGTTTATATTCTAAGAAGTATTTATTTTCAATGCCAAATTGTATTATTAAATTATTAAATGAAATAAAGTCTACACCTTCATATATGTGTTCCAGACGTTCAATTCCCTTGACTCTCCAACCTGGGAAATTTAACATATTATTTTCTTGTAGGATGTCAGGATTGTTCCAGATGGGTGTATGTCTACAGGGGAGTAGTGAAGATTTTGTCATTTTCAAATACTCCCACCATGCTGTCAGAGAAGAGCTAATACTGATGCTTTTAAAGCAAA
>NC_056508.1:514147-521789 GCF_014905685.2 Nematolebias whitei | reverse complement strand
AATAAAGTCTACACCTTCATATATGTGTTCCAGACGTTCAATTCCCTTGACTCTCCAACCTGGGAAATTTAACATATTATTTTCTTGTAGGATGTCAGGATTGTTCCAGATGGGTGTATGTCTACAGGGGAGTAGTGAAGATTTTGTCATTTTCAAATACTCCCACCATGCTGTCAGAGAAGAGCTAATACTGATGCTTTTAAAGCAAACATGTCTTTTTATATTTGTGCTAATAAATGGTAGATCTGAAATCTTAATATTATTGCATAAAGTTTGTTTTATGTCTATCCAAGTTTCATCTAATGTATTTGGATTTAACCACTTTGAGATATATTGTAACCTATTGGCTAAATAGTAGTGATAGAAGTTGGGAAGTTCTAATCCTCCGGTATCTTTAGATTTCTGTAATGCTTTTAAGCTAATACGTGGAGTTTTGTTTTTCCACAGGAATTTAGATATCAAAGAGTCCAGTGACTTAAACCATTCAGTTGAAGGTTTATTTGGAATCATTGAGAATAAATAGTTTATTCTCGGCAGGACCATCATTTTTACTGAGGCAACTCTTCCCATAAGTGATCTGGGCAGAGATTTCCATCTAGTAAGATCATCTTCAATGTTCTTTAAAATTGGGATATGATTCAATTTTATTAAGTCTTCCAATCTAGGAGAAATATTAATGCCCAAGTATGTAATGTTACCTGATTGTAGTCGTTCATTGAGAGAAGTATTAAACACGCAGTTTATTGGAAGAGCTGTAGATTTTGACCAATTTATAGAATAATCAGAAACTTTTGAGAACGAGTTTATTAATTCGATAACATTAGATATTGAGTTTTCTGTGTTCTGAAGAAAAAGTAAAACATCGTCAGCATAAAGACTAATTTTATGTTCTATATTTCTACACAGTATACCTTTAATATCAGCAGTTTGTCTTATAGCTGCTGCTAAAGGTTCAATAAAAATAGCAAATAGTGCTGGTGAAAGTGGACATCCCTGCCTGGTCCCCCTCTGTAAACAGAAGCTTGAAGATATTTGATTATTTGTCCTGACACATGCTCTTGGTGAGTTATATAATATTTTTAACCAATTAATGAAATGGTCCCCAAAACCAAATTTACCCAAGGTAGCAAATAAAAATTTCCAGTTTACCCTGTCAAATGCTTTTTCTGCGTCCAAAGACAAAATAGCTGTTTCAATATTTTTACTATATGAATACTCTATTAAATTATATAATCTGCGTGTGTTTGTGGTCGAGTGTCTTCCTTTTATGAATCCAGTTTGGTCAGGATGAATAATGAGAGGAATTATTTTCTCTAATCTTTTAGAGAGGACTTTACTAATTATTTTAACATCCACATTAATAAGAGAGATGGGGCGATAACTGGTAGGTAGTACTGGGTCTTTGCCTGGTTTTAATAGTAGACTAATGTTGGCTGAATTCATATGTGTTGGAAATCTGCCATTTTCTTCTGACTCATGTAGCATTCTGTGAAATATTGGTTCCAGGATGTTCCAGAACTCTTTATAAAATTCTGCTGGATATCCATCTGGGCCTGGAGATTTCTTATTAGGCATGTTTTTAATGGCTTCACGGAGCTCATATGATGTTAATGGTGAGTCTAGTTCTGAAGATTGACTACTGTCTAGTTTTGGAAGTATTACTCTCTCCAAGAATTGATTAATATCTTCATCTGTTGGATTTATTTGTGGAGTGTATAGAGTTTTATAGAAATCTCCAAAAACACTATTTACTTTTTCCTCGTCATAAGTTATATTACCATTTGTGTCTTTAATACCATATATAGACGTTTTTTCTTTATTTAATTTGAGTTGATTAGCTAAAAAGCTCCCTGATTTATTACTGTGTTCAAAATGTTCTAAGCGAAGTCTTTGTACCAAGAATTTGTTTTTTTTGTCAATACATTCATTTAGTTTTAATTTTATCTTGCGTAGTTTTTTCTGTGTTTCCTCTCCTTGTAAACTTTCTAATAATTTGATAGATTTCTCTAATTCCTCAATACGTTTATTTTCTTTTTTCTTTTTGTTTGTTGCGTAGGATATTATTTTCCCTCTCATAACTGTTTTTCAAGCCTCCCAGAGTGTACATGCTGATGCTCCTGGCAAGTCATTAAACTCTAAATACAATGTCCATTCATTTTTAAAGTATTGTATAAATTCTTCGTCCATAAGCAGTGAGGTATTTAATCTCTAGTTTATACTTTTGGCGATTTCTTTCTTATTATCTAAATTTAAAGTAACTGGTGCATGATCGCTGACAACAATAGGGTGTATCTTAGTGTCTGAAATGTTGGTCAGCAATGAGTTGCTGATTATAAAATAATCCAGACGAGAGTAAGAGTGATGCACATGTGAAAAGAAAGAATACTCTTTACTATTAGGGTGAAGAGACCGCCATGCATCGCAGAGTCCATAATCACTGTAGTGAGATAGGTCGGTTAGCTTTTTTTTAGCTTCGGAGCTCCACTACACGTTATAATATCTGGACTAGTTCAAGTACCTGATATTATACTTAATTTAAACGGGTTCTCTCTTTTTCGAGCTACTTGACAGATATGTGACAGAGATACTGTGGGGGAGATGGTTTAATCAGTGACGTGAGACGTTAATTTTCTTTGACCCATCAAAATGAATGTGGTCATTTATTAACAGAATCAAAATTTAACATCAAACATTGTACACGTGATTATTCTGATTGTACGCAATAACACAGCTTAATTAACTAGCTTTACAATGAGAACCATACGGCCATGGTATCTCACTTGCAACTAATTACAACAGACATTTATGAAAATATCTGGATGATTTACTGGCAGATAGAAGAGTTTTAAAGATGGGAAATGAGGGAGTTTAAATGGAGAGAAAAGATGTGTGAGGGAAAATGTGTCGACGAAGAACGGCACCCTCCATTCGAACCCAGCTCTACCTCGGTACACTTCGGTAGTGGAAACTCGTTACCTTGTAGAAGATGTCTCCACTGGTACGGAGTTCCATCTAACGCTACCTTTCCAGCGTCTCCGTAGGATAGCAGAGAACCGTCCGGAGTAGTGACGGTACTTCGTTCAACAGCACGCTCACCTCACGGGTGAGCTGTGAGTCAGTCAGAGGTTCCACTCAGATGTGGAAGATTCCATAATCCCCACGAGACTCGGAAGAACTTCGGATCAGGTCTGGAACTTCTTGTTCTCTCCAGCAACTTTTCTGTTTGATTCTGCTCTCCGAACTGAACTGCTTGGAATTAGGAAGTGTCGACATTTAAAGAGTTCTGTTTCCGGTTCATTTGGGAAGTCCTGATTGGCTGAAAGAGCCAATCAGGGGTGTGGTTTTAGTGACGTAAGAGGTCACTAGAAGTCAGAAAAACAGTGAGATGTTTTGGAACAGACAGAAAAATGTTTCTGAAACAGACAGAGAAATGTTTAGGCGAGATGACAGAAAGCAGGTGCCAGCTCCTCCGTTTCTGTCTGAGAGGATTTAAAAACATGACAGTTCGTTCCAATAAACTTGTTTGCGACTGTCTCCGACCTTTGACCGACATCACAACTTGCTCATTTCAGACAGAAGATCAAGAAAATGAATAATTACTCTGTAACAGACATTAACTAGATTTCTACTTTGAATGAGGATTAAAAATCATTAATAATGTTTCACAGTTGATTTAAAATGAGTAGTTCACTTCAACATTTAAAAATGATTTGAACTAAACACACTTTGATTATCAAGATATTGTAAAATAGTAATGATAATAAAAAAGAGAGTGTTCTTTCAATTGATTAGTGCAGGACAGACTTAGAAAGTCTCTGGATGAACTTAATTTGTGTTTCTGGACTCAAATCAATGAAATAACAGTTCTTGTCCCAGGAAGGCCCTCAGGGCCAGATTTTGACCTGAGGCTTAGTTCACTACATCACTCATGTACTGTTTAACTACATTTATGGATTGCCAACTGCGTTGAGCTCCTACTGCATTCAGCCTGTCTATTTTGTTATCTAGACCAAAGTTAAGATCACCTCCCAGTACCAGCGAGCAATCCATGTGATTTGATAGAGTAGAGAAGAGATCATGAAAAAAGCGGCATCGTCCACATTTGGCCCATATAAGCTAACAATACAATATTTTTGACTGAGTATGGATAATTTTAATATTATATATCTACCTTGCGGGTCCATAACTGTGTCTAATATTGTGAAGTTCACATTTTTATGTATTAATATTGCTACTCCTCTCTGTCTTGAGTTATAGCAGGCTGAGAATACATCAGGAAACTCAGGAGATTTTAGCTCATCCACAGTTGACGGTAATTTATGAATTTCTTGAAGTAATACAACATCTGCCTTTAATACAAAGTTTGTTTTCTGCCTTTAATCTTTTAATCTGGCTAAAGATTCTATATTTTTTATGTTGGCTACCAGCTCTATTAATATTCCATGTGACAAACCTTAAGATACCCATATTTGTGCTTGTGAAAATATAATTAAACCACACCCATTATCAAAAACAGTAAAACACCCAGACAATAACATAATCCTTAATGATTGATTATTTATGATTTATAGATAAACTAAGTGCTGTTTTTGAAGGTAAATCATGGATGTATTCCTTTATGAGGTATTTGTATGTATGTATATGGATATATATAAGCCTTTGTGCCTGTGTGCTAATAATTGTTGAGTCAGAAAAATAGAGACAAAAAAAGAAAGTGAAATGATATCCTGATGCATGCTCAAAGTGAAATGATAATAAACACATAAAGATAAAAGAAGAAAAAATAAAAAAAGAAGCCCCTTACCACATTGAGAGACCTCCTCAGTCTGAGGTGCTGTATTCAGCTCAGTCGCAGGGGCCGTTTACACGGCGTGTATTTTGAGTGCATCCACTTCTTTCTCTCTGCGGTTCTGCTGATCGTTTACACGACACCAGTGCCCCCCCCCCCCCCTCTTTGAATCCGGAGGTTTCTGAACCCACCTTCCAGAGTGGAGGTTTTTCACTGACCCCCCGCTGATAATGTAAACACTGAGGCTTTGTGTTAAACCACATGCGCACACGCACGCGTGGACAGACGCTGTATTTCTATCAACATGGCGGCGGATACACCGCTTTCAGAACCTCGACTGATGGAATATATTTTTAATCTCGTAGTTAATCTACGTCAGATTCAGGTGCTGTGACCGACATCTGTGTTGGAAGAGACACAGTCTGATCTAATGTCGCTGTTTATAGAACGAGGCACGCGCACGTCGCGCTGCACTATAACATCTAAATGTGCTAAATAACAAGAGTTTAATAATAATAAACAGTATTTATGTTAGTGTGAGAGATATAATGAAGCTCTGAGCTAAATGAAGCTATAAGCTGAAGTCTGAATGAAGCTGTGACTCATGAGTCATTCCATATGTTGAGGGAGTATCAGAGAAACTGAGACGTTTATTTTCTAAACATAACGTCCCAGTGGCTTTTAAACCCCAAAATACATTAAAGACTGGTTTATCCCAAAGATCCAGTCCCCCGGCACAAACAGAGTAATGTTGTGTATGTTGTTCAGTGTCAGGAGGGTGATCAGTCTTACATCGGGGAAACTAAACAGTCACTGGCCAAAAGGATGGACCAGCACAGAAGATCAACATCATCAGGCCAGGACTCTGAGGTCTACACTCATCTCCAGGCCAGCGGTCACTCTTTCAGGGATGAAGATGTTCACATCCTGGACAGAGAGGAACGATGGTTTGAGAGAGGAGTAAAGGAGGCCATCTTTGTGAAAAGAAACCGTCCATCATTAAACAGGGGTGGAGCCTCCAGGTTCAACTGTCCCCCTCTTACAATGCTGTGATTGCTAGTATCACTCAGCCCTCTGTGAATAGTAAACAGCCATCAGGTGCTAATGATCCATTGTTAGGCTGATGGTCCTTCTTGAGCATGTGATCAGCTGGTTCTGGTTGTCAGCAGCAAACTGGCTGATCCACTCTGAGAAGGTGCTATTTAAGAGACTGAGCTGAATACAGCACCTCAGACTGAGGAAGTCTCTCGGATGAAAGATGAAACGTATTTAAATTTTTTTGTTTTGTTTTTTGTTTTTTTGAATGTCCAGAGGACCAGATTGAACTTTTTTGGATACAGAGGGAGTTATTTCTCTTTTTTCTGGGCTTGTCGAAGGCAGTGCAGTGACACTCCTTATTTTTGTAGAGTGCCACGTTTCATTGTATATGTAAATTTGCAGCTTGTATTTTTGTATCTTGCCGAAAAGTGTTCAAATTTTTAATTTCAGGGAAGATTTAAGAAAAAAACAACACTGTAAGACTGGAAGTTACAGTGATGACTGACCTGCTAAAATTGTCATTCCAGAACAAAAGCTGATTCATTTCTATTGTATTTTTAGTTAAAGGACAAAGTCCCTTCAGAGGGAACAAAGAGCTGTATGTACCGTAGGCCCAGAGGCACAGGTTGCAGTCTGTGGACCTCCACCAGCATACACGGTGTGTAATTAACACTTAGAGTTGGTCTCTTACTTGTAAGGATCATTAGGGTCCTTGGCGTTGCAGGCCTCAGCATGTCCGTTACACACACACCGTCCTCCAATACTGATGTCTTTAATGCTGTAGTAATACTGCAAGAAATCAACACAACCTGACTTAATTTTATTTGTACATTTATAATTATAATAATAATAATAAATTTTACTTCAGGGCGCCTTTCAAAAACCCAAGGTCACCTTACAAAAACAATTAAAATCAGCAGTTAATAAAAACAGAATCAACAAATAATTAAAATAAGTCACAATAAAACAACACTTTAAACAAAGTTGAAGAGAATATGCCTGTTTGAACAGGTGTGTTTTCAGTTGTAATTTAAAAAAGGGAAGAGAGTCTGTGTTCCTGATAACAGGAGGGAGGGAGTTCCAGAGCTGAGGAGCACAGCGACTGAAGGCTCTGTTCCCCCGTGGTGACGAGACGGGCACAAGGAACAATAAAATGAGTGGCAGATGAGGATCTGAGGGAACGGGAAGCAGTGGAGATGTGAAGCAGATCACACAGGTACCATACCATACCATTTTATTTATAGAGCACTTAAAACAGCTACACGGCCAACCAAAGTGCTGTACAGACAGAACAACAGACAACACATGAAGCAATATACAAAATGAAGTAGATCAAAAATATAGACATAAAAACAATGCAGATAATAATTATGACGACCAACCAGTGTGGAGCGTACAGGTTCAAAACAGATCATCTGGTGTTGAAAGCTACTGAATAGTAGTGAGTTTTTAAATGGGATTTGAAAACGGAGAAGGAGGGGGCCAGTCTGACAAGCAGAGGTAACTCGTTCCAGAGTCTTGGTCCTGCTACAGAGAAGGTCCTGTCACCTCTGCGCTTAAGACGAGTTCCTGGAACTGTGACGAGCAACTGGTCCGCTGACCTCAGGGAACGTGGGGCAAGGTTATGGATGCACTTGAACGTGAGAGTTAAAATTTTAAAATTTATTCTAGCTTCAATGGGCAACCGGGGTGATGTGTTCTCTGAATGGGGTACAAGTTTACACACATAAACAAATATACAAATATATATACAAATACATATACAAATACATACATACATACATACATATACATACATATATATATACATACATA
>NC_056508.1:513618-513822 GCF_014905685.2 Nematolebias whitei | reverse complement strand
TACGTATATATATATGTGTATATATATATACGTATATATATATGTGTGTGTATATATATACGTATATATATATGTGTGTGTATATATATACGTATATATATATGTGTGTATATATATATACGTATATATATATGTGTATGTATATATATACGTATATATATGTGTATATATATATATACGTATATATATGTGTATATATATATA
>NC_056508.1:508356-510856 GCF_014905685.2 Nematolebias whitei | reverse complement strand
ACCTATCCACCTATCGATCTCACGCTCCATTTTTCCCTCATTCGTGAGCAAGACCCCAAGATACTTGAACTCCTCCACTTGGGGCAAGACCTCCTCCCTGACCCGGAGAGGGCACTCTACCCTTTTCCGGCTCAAGACCACGGCCTCGGATTTGGAGGAACTAATCTTCATCCTGGCCGTGTTGCACTCGGCTGCGAACCACTCCAGCGAAAGCTGTAGATCACGATCTGATAAAGCCAACAGGACCACATCAGATGCAAAAAGCAGAGATCCAATCCTAAGGCCACCAAAACGGATCTCCTCAACACCTTGGCTGCGCCTAGAAATTCTGTCCATAAAAGTTATGAACAAAATCTGTGACAAAGGGCAACCTTTTTGAAAACATATTTTTCCTTTAAAATGTTACATTTACTCAGATTAAACTTTTGATCTGTCATCTATGTTATATTATGAATAAAATATTAGATTTTGGCACCTCCACATCATTGCATTCACTTTTTATTCACAATTTGTTTAGTGTCCCAACTTTTTTGGAATCCGGTTTGTACATAGAAAAGACAATTAGTAAAGTTCTCTATGTAATGAATATAATTTGTACATCTTTAGTACACAGGTTGGACAAAAACTTAATTATCCGTGTCTGACTATTTCAGTCAGTTAAATTAGACTAATAAATTCCACAGGGATGAGGAAAAATGCTTAATATAAGTTTAAGTGTTTGTCTAAGTGAAATAAACTCCAGACACTGACAGCAGAGCTCTGCTTAGACAAAGTAAACATGTAAAGTACTTCAGCTCTGTTCTACTCTGCTTATGATGATTACAGCACTAGGTCATTTTATCACAGCAGTGGTCGTGCTCTGGGTCAATGTTCTGATTTTGATGAAACTGACCGGACTTGTTGGGAGGCTTGTTATAGAATAGTCTTCTGCTTTCACATTATGATTTGCTCAAGCAAACAATGGATTTTTCTGAGATGTCATTGGACTAATTGCATACAGCCCACAAGAGGTGTTAACATGTGTGGCGTCCTTATATAAACAATACATGGTGACACATGAAGCACCTAGCAATATGGTCATCACTAATCTTGTGAAGTGAGGTCAGTGACCATTCCAGTTTTTGTAGTCTTGCACTACATTAGTGACAGGGTGATGCTCGACTTGCAGCAATATTTTACCCTGCGTGTGACGGTGGGATCACGGAGTGCTTTGCCCATCAGATGCCCCAGCAGTGTGTTGGTTCTCAGGAAGCGCAGCCGGATGTTCGTGGCCTTGGTGAACTCCCTCAGCACTGGTGAATATGAGAAGTTCATGGCTCCAGGACGACCATTCACCAGGGACACAACAATCTTACAGAGGGTGTTGGGGGGAGAAACATCATTACTTAACACACAGAGAAGAAATATAATCACTAAACTAACAAAATCAGTCACACATTCTGTCTGACAGGCACAGTATCCCTAACATCTGTCATGCTCCAGTTTGAATATAGCACCACTGTGATGATGTCATTAAGTATTTATCAACAAATAAACTCACCTCTCCATTTTCCAGAGGCACAATTCGGGAGTATTCAGTGGTGCAGATAATGTCCTCATCAGTGTTGATTCTTTCAATAGTTCTCTGTCCAAAACGCTCAATGCAGTCTCGCTTAGAGGCTACACACACACACACACAAATAAAGAAAAAGAGAGGATTAAAATAATTTATCAGCATATATGTTTTCGTTTAGATGCATAATTTTAGAGGAGAAAAATCTCAGCACAATAAAAGGTTAAAGATTGACTCTACTAAACAAAAATGATTTCAAGAACTAGCTTTACTTGAAAGAATACATATTGCCCGCTGCCGTTCATGGAGGAGTTTAAGACTAAAGCCCCCTTTCCACGGTGACGGCTCGGATCAGTTCAGCTAAGTTCAACTCGGTACAAGTTGCATTTCCACATATGCACTTCAGGACCGGTTCTGTAGGCAGGGTCATCCAACTTGCCTTACCAGCTGGTGGCGGTGGTCTCCCATAAGCTATTTACTAGCCACAACTAAATGTATTAGAAGAAGACGACCCTGAAAAGATACACAACCAAAATGGAGGATCTCATTGTTTTATTGAACGTTCTGCTCAGTCTGAGACGTTCTGTCAAACATCAAAGAGAAGAGACCCAGAAAAGTCTGTGCCAACCAAACGGCTCTGGAGAAGAACAGGAGAGTGTTGGAAGACATAATGATTAAAGGACGAGTGATGGTAAACTAATGCTAATTTGCTATATAAAGCCAAGCGTAAAAGTATGTACTGGTAAATGTCGATTAAATATGGTTTAGTCAAACATGCTGTGTGTGTGTTTCAGATGATTCTCCAGCTAAATAATCTCAGCAGACCTAATCTGTTTACGTCCAGCTCTGGAGCGACAGTGTGCCATTAAAGATGAAAGTGGCTGTTACCTTCCATCCATGTATCATTTCAGTATAGATGTTGACAATAAAGAAGTATTAAAAATATCT
>NC_056508.1:496883-508256 GCF_014905685.2 Nematolebias whitei | reverse complement strand
TCTGTTAACTTATTTTATATATGAATATTTCTGTTCAGTGCCCTGAGACGACTTCTGTTGTGACTTGGCGCTATAGAAATAAACGGAATTGAATTAAATCTCTGAACCAGATTCTACATAAACATCTATATTTAAAATGTTATAGGTTTTCTTCATCATTTGATGTACAGTATTTGCACTCATTGTGTCTATTTTTATTGTTCAATTTAGATATGTGGTTTTGTTTCTTGTATACAGATTATTTTATTTTAGTTTTGATTTAAAGTTTAATGCTTGTTTTGTGATTTGTTCATCTGTGGGTTAGAATAAAGTTGAACCAAAGGCTGCGTCTCTTCTTTAAACATGTTAGAGGGAAATATTCCAGAGAGATCCAATAATTTTGTGTCTTTTTATGATTTTTCAGCTGAGTTAACCTTAACAGATTACAAGTAATAGTTATTAGTAATTAGTTATTAGTTAATAGTCATTAAAATGAGAAATAGATTTCATGATCTTCACAGATAAGAAAAAAAATTTTTAAATACACAAAATGTTATTTTAATAGTTTCCATCCTCCAGGTCTGCCCATCTGCCGGGATCAGGGTTTGGCCTTCTTGATCACGTGAGTCCGGGTTTTGGACCCCGACCTTCTGTGAGTCAGCAGCTCGTATGATCCTCCGCAGTGACCAGGGGAGCTCGGAGCCAGAGAGACGACCTGAGCGAGCTCCGAAGCTCCGGTGGAGGACCGGGAAGACCGGCGAAGCTACACCTAGCTCGCTCTGAATTTTGTCGTCGGCCAATAAGCACAAAAAACACCTGGACTTCATCATTAGACCACGGTGTTGTCACTATTGTTTTTAAAATCTTAAAAATAGATCCAGCCGCTGCTCTGAGATACGAGTAATTGCAAATGGCAGATCAGTGTTTTGAAAAGTTTTTGAATGATCCAGTGACTCCTCCCACTGATCAGTCAGTGACCGACAGTGTTCTGACATCACGTTTTTGTGCCAGCTCGCTTGGTCCCCTTGAGAAGAAGGGACCAAAAAGGGGGCCAGCTCCACAAAAAAAATGACTGTGGAAAAGCGCTTGAACCTGTACCGAACTGACCGGAACCAGGCTGAAGAATAGTTGTGGAAAAAGCCCATAAGATCACCTTATGACGAGGAGATAGTCTTTTTTTTTTTTTTTTTTTTTTTTTTCCAAAAAAATCTAAATGACCCTAACAGATACTGCAAAACCATCAAATCTTTCTCAGGCAGCCCCCACTCATCTGATCTCCCATCACAAATTCTTGTTAACTCTGTTCCTGTGTCAAACAAGCACAAGATCCTGACCTGTTTCAACAAACATTTAGTTGCTTCTAGTTCTTTATTTGAAACAGATCAAGTTCAAGTTCAAGTATCTTTATTATCCCCGAGGGGCAATTAGTTTCACAGTCAGGAGATGTGTACATATACACACACATGCAAATACACACACATACACATATATACATACGCATACAGGTCCTTCTCAAAAAATGAGCATATTGTGATAAAGGTAATTATTTTCCATAATGTAATGATAAAAATGAAACTTTCATATATTTCAGATTCATTGCACACCAACTGAAATATTTCAGGTCTTTAATTGTTTTAATACTGATGATTATGGCATACAGCTCATGAAAACCCAAAATGCCTGTCCCAAAAAATTAGCATATTTCATCCCACCAATGAAAGACAAGTGTTTTTAATACAAAAAACGCCAACCTTCAAATAATCATGTTCAGTTATGCACTCAATACTTGGTCGGGAATCTTTTTGCATGAATGAGTGTTGGGTCTTGGTCTCTCAACTTTCTCTTCACAATATCCCACAGGTTCTCTATGGGGTTCAGGTCAGGAGAGTTGGCAGGCCAATTGAGCACAGTAATACCATGGTCAGTAAACCAGTTACCAGTGGTTTTGGCACTGTGAGCAGGTGCCAGGTCATGCTGAAAAATGAAATCTTCATCTCCATAAAGCTTTTCAGCAGATGGAAGCATGAAGTGCTCCAAAATCTCCTGATGGCTGCATTGACCCTGCCCTTGATAAAACACAGTGGACCAACACCAGCAGATGACATGACACCCCAGTGACTGTGGAAACTTGACACTGGACCTCAAGCAATGTGAATTCTGTGTCTCCTCTCTTCCTCCAGACTCTGGGACCTTGATTTCCAAAGGAAATGCAAAATTTACTGTAATCAGAGAACATAACTTTGGACCACTCAGCAGCAGTCCCAGGCGAGATGCTTCTGACTCAGTCTCTTGTTCAAGAGTGGCTTGACCTGGGGAATGCGGCACCTGTAGCCCATTTCCTGCACACGCCTGTGCATGGTGGCTCTGGATGTTTCTACTCCAGACTCAGTCCACTGCTTCCGCAGGTCCCCCAAGGCCTGGAATCGGCCCTTCTCCACAATCCTCCTCAGGGTCCGGTCACCTCTTCTCATTGTGCAGCGTTTTCTGCCACACTTTTCCCTTCCCACAGACTTCCCACTGAGGTGCCTTGATACAGTACTCTGGGAACAGCCTATTCCTTCAGCAATTTCTTTCTGTGTCTTACCCTCTTGCTTGAGGGTGTCAATGATGGCCTTCTGGACAGCAGTCAGGTCGGCAGTCTTACCCATGATTGCGGTTTTGAGTAATGAACAAGGCTGGGAGTTTTTAAAAGCCTCAGGAATCTTTTGCAGGTGTTTAGAGTTACGTCGTTGATTCAGATGGTTAGGTTAATAGCTTGTTTAGAGAACCTTTTCATGATATGCTAATTTTTTGGGACAGGCATTTTGGGTTTTCATGAGCTGTATGCCATAATCATCAGTATTAAAACAATTAAAGACCTGAAATATTTCAGTTGGTGTGCAATGAATCTGAAATATATGAAAGTTTCATTTTTATCATTACATTATGGAACATATTGACCTTTATCACAATATGCTAATTTTTTGAGAAGGACCTGTACATATATTTAAGTTTTTCATTCATTAATTCATTCATTCAATCTTTATTTCTATATGTAAATCCCAATGAGCCTCGAGGACTCATTTACAAGAGAGACCTGATTTCAACAAATGAAGATGACAACAATGGACAGTTTTAAAAAGTCATACAGTCATACAGATTTTTTTTTTACGAATAGGATGGCTAAAAAAAAGAAAAGTAACAAAAAACTGCTAGATTCTAAGGCTAATGTAGAAAACTAAAAACAGGAACATGTCTGCATTGGTCCCTGCCAGGAGTCCAACAGATTCTTAAAGTCACTTAGAGAGGTCAAAGGTCGAGAGCTTCAAAACTTTTTGTAAGATATTCCAGGAAACAGGAGCGGAGTAGGAGAAGGTCCTTTTGTCTAGTTCAGTCCTCACTGAGGGAACACTGCAGGTAATAATGTCCTGAGAGCGCACGCTGTAGCTGCACTCACACAGAGACATGTAGGAGGAGATGTATGAAGGCAGCAGACCAGGAAGTGATTTAAAGATGAAAATGTACCTGTGAGAGAGTCTGTGTGAAGTTAATGGTGACCAGTTAACCAGTGATTACTGGGTGCAGTGGTGGGTACGGTAGTTACAGCCAGTTATGAATCTTAGTGCACCAAGATAGACAGCATCCAACATCTGCAGCATCCAACATCTGCAGGGTTCTTGTAGGAGCGTTAATTTAAATAATGTCACCGTAATAAATGGGAGGAAGGAAAGTCACAGATACAAGGTGTTTTCTAGAGTTCAGGGTTAGACAGGATCTGGTTCTGAAAAAGAAACCCAGTTTAACTTTCAGTTTCTTTACCAAGTTTTCCACATGGAGCTTAAAAGAGAGATGCGAGTCGATCAAGATACACAAATATTGATAGGAATCAACAAACTCAAAGGGGGCACCATTTGAGGATGAAATCAGAGGAAGAACTGCTGGGACCGACTTCCTATTTGAAAAAAGCATCCCTTTGGTTTTGTCGGCATTTAGGACAAGTTTGAGGCGAAACAAATCAGTCTGGATGATGTTGAATGCAGATTTCAAAAGCTGGAAAACCTTATCAACTGTTTTAGCTCGACAATAAACAACTGTGTCATCAGCATAGAAATGTATGGATGCATTAGGGATGTTTTTACCTACATTATGTATGTAGATTGTAAAGAGGGTGGGTCCTAAGACTGAGCCTTGTGGTACACCATTGTTGACTGTTAAATAACTGGAGGAAGTACCATTATGTTGAACACATTGCCTCCGGTCTGAGAGATAGTTAGAGAACCAACCAATGGTGTGATTTGAGAAACCGATTTCTGAGAGTTTATGACACAAGATGTTCTGATCCACAGTGTCAGAATCTTTAGACAGGTCTAAGAAAAGTGCAGCACAATAATCCTTAGCATCCAGTGCTTCAACATCATTAAGAACCTTCAGTGAAGCAGTGGTTGTGCTGTGTTGTTTCCTGAAACCAGATTGATGTGGAGGTAAGATGTTAAATGAGTCCAGGTCATTTTTGATTTGAGAGTTTATCAGTTTTTCTAGAACCTTGGCTAAAATGCAGAGTTTAGAGATTGGTCGATAGTTGTTCAGTGAGGTGGGGTCACCTCCCTTCAGCAAAGGAAGAACAAAGGCTGTTTTCAAGTGTCTGGATGGAGTTTTGTCTTATTGGAGAGATTGAAGATGTGGGTCACAGGGACTGTGATGATATGAGCAGCCAGCCTTAAGAAATAAGGTGGAAGTTCATCTGGACCTGCAGATTTTTTAGGGTCAAGATCTTTTAACAGTTCATTGACCTCACTGACTGAGAACGGAGAAAAAGAGAAGCTGTGATTAACTGAGGATTGACTTGTAGGAGGGATTTGATTTGTAGAAGTTTGGTTATTAAGTGAAGTGGCTGATTTTCTGTTAGTAACTGTGTCAAATAAAGAACCAGAAGCAACAAAATGTTTGTTGAGACAGTTCAGGATCTCGTGCTGATTTGACACAGGAACAGAGTTAACGAGAAGTTGTGATGGGAGGTCAGATGATTGGGGGGTGCCTGAGAGAGATTTGATGGTTTTCCAGAATCTGTTAGGGTCATTTAGATTTTTGGAGGTCTGAGATAAGAAATAGTTGTGTTTTGCTGCTTTGACAGCAGTTGTGCATTTATTCCTCATCTGTCGAAAACTCAACCAATCAGTGTCTGAGTCAGATTTTCTCACTGTGGCCCAAAAATGATCTCTCCTGTGCAGGAGGTCAGCTAGCTCTGGAGTAAACTGGGGGCTGTCTCGTCCCTTTATTCTGAGCTGACGAAAAGGAGCATGTTTGTTCACAAAATAAATGAAACTATTATGAAAATAGTTCCAAGTGGAGTTCACATCATCAATTAATAGAATACAATGCCAGTCAAAGTGAGACAGATCCCAGAGGAATGACTGTTCACAAAAACGTTTCAGATCCCTTTTTTGAATTAATCTGGGCTTAGAAGGTGGAAGTTTAATATCTCTAAGAGTCGCTGTCACACAGCGATCATTCAAAATGTCAGCGAATACACCTGTACCAGGGAATTTGAGAGGCATATTAGATAGAAACAGGTCTAAGATGGGAGATTTTTCAGGACGATTTTTGTTTGGTCTAGTGGGAGAGTCGATCAGTTGGGTTAGATTGAGACAGGCAACATTCCTTGAATTTAATCACAGAGGGGGGTCGACTTATCCCAGTCAATGTTGAAATCTCCAGCCAAATAAATCTCTTTGAATTTTAAATTTCCAAGGAATTCCATCAGGGAGGACAGAGCCTCAGGTGTTGCTGAGGGGGACGATAACAACCCACTACAGATAAGATCTGGCCTCAATTCAAAGTGATGTTTACAGCTAAGGCATCAATTTGGTTTGGAATTGTTTTAGCAGACAAATGACTAGCAACCATAGAATTTCTGATGTAAATAGCAACTCCACCCCCACTTTTTTGACGATCACAGCGATAGATGTTAAATCCATTGATTACCAGGTCATTATTCAGTACAGATTTGTTGAGCCAGGTTTCAGAGATGAAGATTACATCTGCCCCAGAAGAACTGACCAGAATTTTTAAGGCATTACATGCAGAAAATGAAGTCCTGACATGTTTTTAAAGTTATTTGGTGTCCTATAAATAGTGGGGGGTCCAGGGTTGGGCTGAATCCCTGACAGCAGTAACAACAATATTATCAGACATTTTCTTGAGTTTTTCTCGTGACTGATGTGTAATTACAGGAGTTAATAGTGTGACAATTAGCCCCTATAATTGAACCATGAGAAACATTAATGAAGATGCGATCATTCAGAACCCAAAAACAGTGAAAGTTGCAGTGATGGGCAGATCCAGGTGTATTAACAAGATTCAGTGACTCCAGATAGTCTGAGATCTGAAAATAATGACAATAATATGAACGGTGCAGAAAAGTCTCAGACCATAAAGAGTCACAAATCAAATAGGCAAACAAATCCGATGAGGTGGCCCAACTGCAGTTTGAGTTGGGCTGAGGGGGGCTCCGGCCCCCCTGCGAAGATGGATGGATGCTCCCATGAGAAACAGAAGCTGGGTCCAGAACCAACAGGCAGAAACAGATAATTTGCAGCAAATAGCAGAGCAAGCTGTCAGAAAATCCTCCTGAAGTGAAAGGCATGGTCCTAGCTCGTTTCAGGTCAACAGGGGACAACAGTGTGATCCGGAATAAAATTCATTATTATCCAGGTGAGTTTGGATGGAGGCCTGCAGCAACTCCGATGCAAATTCTGAACTTCTCTCAAGCACCACGCAGCGCTGCTCCTCCACTTCTATGCACGTCAACTCCGCACCCAACAGCACAAGAGGCACCCCCGGTGAAAAACGAGAATGACCGGAGAGGATGAGGTTGAAGTCGTCACTGGTCCGGTCCGGTTCTGCTCCAGTCTGGCTCCGGCGCTTCACAGCACGAGAGGCGAAGAGGCTGAAGTTGTCCCTGGCCCGGTTCTGCTCCAGTCCGGCTCCGGCGCTCCACAGCAGGAGAGGCGAAGAGGCTGAGGTCATCCCTGGCCTGGTTTCACTCCGGTCCGGTTCCGGTGGCGCTTCAAAGCATCAGAGTGTCTCCTCCAGGCGAATACAGCGATTCCACGGAGGTGGACAGTTCTTCATTAAAAGGTAACGGGCTGCTCACTGAAGCTGAGAATGGCTCTGTTAAAGACGAAGTCCCCCACAGCCAACTTGGTTTGGTTCTGGTCCAGTTCGGGGGACACAGGTACACTTCCCTCACACCAATGAAGACACCACGAGGGCCAGTCCAGCAGAAAATCAGCGAAATACCACCCAGCGATTCTTGTCGGGACCAGGTAGAACCACAAAGGTCCAGATGAGAAGGTTGTTGGGCTCCAGAGAGAGAGAAAAAAACACCGGACCTTCGTGCGACAACTCCCCAGCTCGAGGGGTCACCTGGCCAGCAGGGTGCACTCAGAGTGACCGGTGGGGTGGGAGCGGCCGGTCCTGGACCAAAATATATTTTTGGACGGTCCCGTCCAGCTCTCTGAGTCACTGAACTCCGAAATCGGTTGGAAGGGGGACCAACTTTAGTCCGGTTCGAAAAACGGGTCAGTTTGATGATAAAAGACTGCAGAAAAGCCAGAGGGAGCTGCTGTCCATCAGCTTGCCGGAAGTGACATGACGTCAATCTGTTTGTTCTACAACTGGGCTACAGAAACCTGCATCCAGATGGAAGCAACCTGAACTCACCATGGAATGGATGATCAGGATCTGCCAGAATCTGCCTGGCCTTATTCACTGACTTCACCTTGTGTAGGTCAGCAAGGTTACGTAGGTCTATGCCAGCAGTTTTGCTGCACATCCTGACAGTTCCCGAAAGTTTGCTCCTGTTCTTACATGTCAAAAGTCCAAACCAACAGATGAAGGTAAAGGTTAAAATAGACTCAATAAAACATGAATAAAACTTTCTCATAAAAGTTGAATCAACATTAAAACCACAAAGCTTCCGATAAAAACACATCCTTTGGTGGGCCTTTTTACAAAGTGAGTTCACATGGAGGCCTTTTTTTCGAGCGGACCGCTGCAGCGAACTAACGGGGAAATCACGAAAAAGAACCAAGGGGAATTTAAAATAAATAGCTCATCCAACATTTCTGTCTACAACGTCCTCCTGCACCTGCTCCTCCTGATAGCTTCTCCTCGCAGAAAAATAAAACTAAAAACTAGAGATGCACGATCCACTTTTTTTAACTTCCGATCCGATGCCGATACCTAAACCTAAATATCGACCGATACCGATCCAGTTCCGATATCATGATCATCAATGATTTTACATGAGGCTGTAATAATCTCCTCTCAAGTACAATTTGTACCAATATATGCATGCATGTCCAAAAAGGCAACTTGAGGTAAGTTTTATTAATTTTGGATAAGTTTTAAAGTTAGAATTAAATTCTGCTAACACAAAACACGTTTCTTTTTATTCCTAGTTTTAAAGTGGATATTAAAGTGATTAATTTAAGTGATTGTTTAAAGTTATTTATTTTTTTTAAATAAGGGGCAGATATAAGAATTATTTTTCTTCTTTCTGCACTCTTTTCATTCAATGTTTTCTTTTTGATGATTTTTTTTTTTTATTTTGTTTCTTTTAAATGAATGAATAAATGAATGAAATAAAATAAAATGTTAAATGGCTTCAAACACCTGCTAAGTTCATGGCATAAATGAACAGGCATGTTCTTGTTTTTAGTATTTTACATCACTTTATAATGTAGTTGTTTTTGTTTTTAATATAATTTTCAAATCATATGTTTTTTTATGATTGTCTACTGTTGTACTGATAAATATCTCCTGGAGGGTAAACTATATCTTGGCTGCAAGTATCAAGCTGTGAAATCTTTAGTTTTCTACAACTGATAGCGGTTGGTCATTAATTACGATGAAGTTTAGCAACTTCTCTGTAAACATTTGAGCTCCGTGGTTTCAGCGATGTCTTCTTCTTGTTCATTCCAAAGCAGGCAAACTGATTTGGGGCAACTGCACTCAAGTCTGCCACTCCTCAGAGACGTTAGCTGTTAGGGATAGCAAGATGGCCGCGCTCAGAGCAGTTGCAACTTCACAGGCTCCCGGTACCATCCCAGTTTTTAGAAGTTTTGATATTGACTCTGTGCCTGACTCCGCGCGATTTATGCGTGTGAACTATAGCCGAACCGAACTGATGAGAATAGGAGCGGATTTGACACGAAATATAGCAGAAATCAGCAACAAACTCAAAGCTACGCTCGGCAGAATGCAGATCTTAAAGTCATCTACCTGGAAGCTGCAGCAGAGGTGTTCCAGCGGGCAGAAGAGGAAGCGCTGCTCCCGGCTTAAGAGGAGAGGATGCCGAGCGGGGGTTATGGTGAGGCTACGAGCTAACGCTAAAGCCGGTAAACTCCCCATGCCGTCTCTCTTTCTGTCGAATGTCCGCTCGTTGGACAACAAGGTGGATTTACTTCGTCTGAGAGCGGGCGCATCAGAAGAGATGAAGAAGTGTGCAGTGCTTTGCCTCACGGAAACGTGGATTACAAGCGAAACGTCGGACACAGTCTTCCAGCTGGATGACAGACTTTTTTTTCGAGCGGACCGCTGCAGCGAGCTAACGGGGAAATCACGGGGAGGCGGAGTGTGCATATACGTGAGTAAAAGTTGGTCCACGAACTGTACTGTTGTAAATAGCTCATGCTCGAAGGCTTTGGAGCAAATAACAGTGAAATGTCGGCCATATTATCTACCCAGAGAGTTCACAGTGACTTTCATCTCTGTCGTTTACATTCCTGCGGACGCTAATGCTAATGAATCACTACAGGAGCTACATGATATCATCAGCTCGCTGCAGAACAAACACCCCGAGGCTCTGTACGTGGTAGCCGGAGACTTTAACCACGTGAATCTAAAGGACTGTCTCCCAAGCTTTAATCAGCATGTGACGATTCCGACACGTGGAGACCGCACGCTGGACCGTGTTTACACGAACGTAAAAGATGCATACAAAGCCGAACCCCGCCCCCACCTAGGACTGTCAGACCACATCTCAATCTTCCTGGCTCCTGCTTACATGCCCCCGCTGAGACGCTCCAGACCGGTACAAAAGGAAGTTAAAAGCTGGATCCAGGACAGTGGCCCCATACTGAGAGATTGTTTTGATCGAACAGACTGGCAGGTTTTCAGAGAAGCTGCTGAAAATGGAGGTTTGCTTGATCTTGACCAATACACATCCTCAGTTCTGGGTTACATTAGTACATGTACTGACACAGTCTCCACTATCAGAAATGTTAAAAGCTACCCAAACAGAAAACCTTGGCTGAATGCAGAGGTGCGTACCCTGCTGGAAGCCAGGAACTCTGCCTTCAGGTCTGGAAACTCAGAGGAGCTGAGTAGGACAAGAAAAGAGCTGGTTGCTGGTATTAAGAGGGCCAAGGCCACATATGCAAAGAGGATTGAGGGACAATTCATCTCACAAGACCCTCGGAGCATGTGGAGGGGAATTAAGTGCATAACAGATTATAAAGGAAGGAGTGAACAATGCCCCAAAGACCCATCTCTGCCTGATGCCCTCAACAAGTTCTATGCACGCTTTGAAGACCCGAACAGACCACCCAGCACCAGACTCACCTCGCCACCGGATGAAGAGCATCTCAGCGTGACCTCAGCCGAAGTAAGGAGTACCTTCAGGAGGATTAATCCGCACAAAGCAACTGGCCCAGACAACATCCCCAGAAAAGTGTTGAAGGAATGTGCTGATCAGCTCTGTGAGGTGCTGGCAGACATCTTTAACACCTCACTTACCCTGGAGACAGTTCCCACCTGCCTGAAGACTGCCACCATCATCCCAGTCCCAAAAAGCTCTACAGTGACTGGTCTGAATGACTATCGGCCAGTGGCCCTCACCCCGATAGTCGCTAAATGCTTCGAAAAACTGGTCATGACTCACATCAAAACAACCATCAACATCAACGAGGAACCTCATCAGTATGCATACCGTGAGAACCGATCAACAGAGGATGCAATCTCCTCTGTGGTCCACACTGCGCTCAACCACCTGGAGCAGAAAAACTCTTACGTCCGTATGCTCTTTGTGGACTTCACATCAGCCTTCAACACCATGATCCCCCAAACCCTGATGGACAAACTATCCACACTAGGACTAAGCCCCTCCATCTGCAACTGGGTACTAGACTTTTAACAAACAGACCACAGTTAGTGAGGATCCACAACCTCTCCTCCTCCACCATAACCCTCAGCACTGGCTCTCCTCAGGGATGTGTGTTGAGCCCCCTCCTTTTTACTCTGCTCACATATGATTGTGCAGCTACCCATCCAGGCTGTCACATTGTAAAGTTTGCAGATGATACAACGGTGGTGGGATGCATCACAAACAATGATGAGTCCAGCTACAGGCAA
>NC_056508.1:475403-496783 GCF_014905685.2 Nematolebias whitei | reverse complement strand
TGTGGACTAAGCCCCTCCATCTGCAACTGGGTACTAGACTTTTTAACAAACAGACCACAGTTAGTGAGGATCCACAACCTCTCCTCCTCCACCATAACCCTCAGCACTGGCTCTCCTCAGGGATGTGTGTTGAGCCCCCTCCTTTTTACTCTGCTCACATATGATTGTGCAGCTACCCATCCAGGCTGTCACATTGTAAAGTTTGCAGATGATACAACGGTGGTGGGATGCATCACAAACAATGATGAGTCCAGCTACAGGCAAGAGGTGGAACACCTGGAGAGCTGGTGCAAAGAGAATAACCTTCACATCAATGTGAAGAAGACAAAGGAGATGATTGTGGACTTCAGAAGGAACAAAAACATCTACACCCCCCTGAACATAAGAGGACCTGCGGTGGAAGTGGTCTCCAGCTACAAGTACTTGGGTGTACACATGAATGACAACCTCAGCTGGAGCAACAACACCACCAGCCTGATCAAGAAAGCTCATCAGAGACTCTACTTCCTCAGACGGCTGAGGCGAGCTGGTCTGGGAAGCTCAGTCCTCACCTCCTTCTACAGGTGTGCAGTGGAGAGCATCCTGTGCTCGAGCATCAATGTGTGGCATGGAGGCTGCACAGCTGCAGAAAGAAAAGCTTTGCAGAGAGTGGTGAAGGCTGCACAGAAATCTGTTGGAATCAGTCTCCCCACCATCACAGACATCTACACCTCCAGATGCAGGAAGAGGGCCACCTGCATCATGAAGGACCCCACTCACCCAGCACACACACTTTTTGCCCCACTCCCCTCAGGAAGGAGGTTAAGGAGCATTAAGTGTAGAACCACTAGACTGAGGAACAGCTTCTACCCTGAGGCTGTTAGACTCATGAATCTCTAACTAGAATAATCACTGTGAAAAACCATATCATGTTGCTGCTGATCTGTTTCATGTTGCTGCTGATCTGTTTCATGTTGCTGCTGATCTGTTTCAATGTTGATGTGTTCATGCGTGAACATCTGCTCACAGACTCATGTTCATGTTTGTGCTGATGTTCAATGTTTTATGTTATGAGTGCTTAGTGTATATTTAGTTGATGTTTTTCTTAGTTCATATCTTAGATGTTATCACTGTTTTTCTTATACATTTTATTGTTGGATGTAACTGGGACCCCGTGTACATAATTTCGCTCCACCACATGTACCACATGAGGTGCGAATGACAATAAAGAAACTCTGACTCTGACTCTGTTAGCCACAGTGCTGCTAACTCAGTCCTCAGGTTGTAGTTGGCTGCAAACTATGAACTGGATTTCCTGAATGTGAGGCGGGTCTTATTACTCTGGGTTCATGAGACACGCCTCCGTTCAGGAAATGCATTCCATAGTTTGAAGCTTCAACATTCATCATGGATCGGAAATATCGGCAGGTGGATCGGAAAAATCCAATACTTTTATTTTTTTTATTTATTTTATTTAGCCTTTATTTATCCAGGTAGTCTCATTGAGCCACGAGAACTCATTTTCAAGAGACCTGTTTAGGGAGCACATGGTGGGGGTTAAGGGCCTTGCTCATGGGCCCAGGGTGGAGCGAATGAGGGTGGGGGCAAGTGTGGGTGTTTCACCTACCCCACCCACAATTTTTTGATGTTGTCGGGGCTGGGGCGTGAACCGGCGATCTTCGGATAACAGGCCCACCTCTCTAACCTCTGCGCCACCACTCCCCCGATACGTAAATTATGCTGGTATCAGAGGCTGATACCGATACTGGATCGGATCGGCCCCATCCCTACTAAAAAACTTAGTTGGTTGTTGTGTAACCGAAGTAAACACCAGTTCGATTTCGTATAGGCTTTGCCCTTTAAGGCTATCGCTAGTGGGTTTATCCCTACGCGCGCAGCGCAGCACTGAAAACTTTAGTCCACGCCCACCTAGTGTGTGGGCCTCATCCCCGGTCTGTATAAATTACGGTGAGAGCGGGTAATCGGCTCCCAGTCGCTAGTCGCTGGACGATGCCACCGCCTAATCTAACGTGTTTTTTTTTCTTGCGGTGAATTGGATGATTCCCTCGAAAAAGGCGTTGTTGGCAGCAGCTCCGCTGAGTGTTTTTTTCTGTGGTGGGACGCTATGCGCGGGACGACGCCACCGCCTTCTTTGACGCAGAGTTACGCAGTGAATCGAATGATTCCACCAAGAAAGGCGATGCGGAGCTGCCCCCTCCCTCCTGGAGAGCATAGTGACGGAAGACGAGCGGCCGAGTGGATGCTCAGCCACCTCGGATCTTCCCACGTCGGCGACCACACCGCTCTCAGCCATCGGCGCCCTCCTCTCGGAGCTGCCCGGCATAATCCAGGAGGATTTTAACACAAGGGACTTTCCGTCCCTCGCCTCCTTCCGCCCTGATTGGATGATCTGGCGGCAAGGTTGGCTCCACCCCGGCTTGTCGCCCTGACCCCATTTGGCCTTGCTGTCCAGCTGTGACGTCACACTAGAACGAGGCTGCAGCTGGGCCCGGCAAGCTGAAGACATCCGTCTCCACTTTCGTCTCCATCTCCAGAGTGGAGGGTTTTACCGATCTGTGTTTATCCTTCGGTCCCCCTCCGCCCCCTCGAATCCAAGCCTGGTGGTGGCACATGGGGCAAAAGCTTCCAGGATGGACCAGCAACCTGTCCCTCCAGGGAAGCATGACCAGATGGTGACAAGGTCTCCAACCGAGCTCACCAGCGCTCATTCCAGACGGCCGCAGCAAACAACAATGTTGCCCTGCTGGCCTACAACATTTCTAAGAGGCTGGAGGAAGCAGACCTGCTGGAGGAGACAAAGAGCTCTCTCTGTAAAGCTGCTGATGTCATCTTAAACATGTGCCACCTCTGCGGTCTGCCTTTCCCGCATCACCGCCTGGATGACCATGATCCAGAGGACCACTTGGCTCAGCCTCTCGCCATTCTTGTCCGAGAGGCTGCAGAAGGACCTGCTGGAGGGCCCCATCACCCCAGAGGCGCTGTTCGGGGCCAACTTCAGGACAATCCTTGAGAAATCGCAGAGGTCCGAGGAGGTCTCAGAGACTGTAAACCATCTGGTGACATCACAGTCCTCCGCCCACCCCTCCGCCTTGGCCAGCAACAGCAGCAGAGGCGCTCCACAGCTGCAGCAGCGACTTCACACCCCGCTCCTCCGCCGGCCCCCTCCACCAGGTAACAGATCCTTGAGGGTGTAGTGAACCAGATGACCTCAAATCTACCAGATGGACAGAGACTGTTATTTTCATTGATCTGAATAAGTCTGGGCCATCTGATGAACTTTCTTTCTTGAATTAATCAAGCAGAAAAGACAATCCTCTATAATCATTACTGTTTTACAAATGTTTTGATAATCAAATTGTGTTAGTTCACTCAATGCTTTACAGGTTGAAAAGAACTACTCATTTTTATTTTACATAAACAGTAAGTAATGATTTTTGTTCCTCATTCAGAGAAGAAATCACCTGAATAAGCATTCCTTGATTTTCTGTCTGAAATGAGCAAGCTGTCGTAAGTGTGTGAAAGGTTGGTTTTCGGTCAACTAAAATGTTTACCGAGAAAAATGTCATGTTTAAACTTTTTCAGAAGATTACCAAGAGTAGACTCCAAAAAGTCTGCTGCTTCTGCAATAATCTTTTCTGTATGTTAAACAAGTTTCATTCTCTGACCTCGACTGTTGATAAACACCTTACGTCAAAACCACACCTCTTTCTGGTCCTTCCACGAATCAGAAAGCTCTAAATTGAACAGGAAGTAAACTCATTTAAAAATGTGACAACTTCCCAGTTCAAGTCAGAATTCGAGATTTTCAGAATTCCAAGAGAATGAGAGCTGACAACAGATTGAGAGTTCTGGAGAACGTGAGAGTTCCAAGATTGAGAGTGCAGTCGGTTCTGAAAGCTTCAGAGCAATGAAGAATCCAGAGGTTTTTTGGGGATTATAATTCTGTTTTGAGCTAATCAACGCACGACTTTCTGAAGGTTTGGTAGCTCTCGACGGAGACGCTGAAACGAGTCAGAAAGGAACTACATCCAACGCTGATTCATCATCAACAGGTAGATGGTTCTATTTTGACCAAGTGTACCGTGAGAAGCTGAGATCGGACGGAGCGTGCAACTTCTGGTCAAACAGATTAAATTCCCTCACACATTTCCTCTGTAAGATAAATCTCAATTTAATCTTAAACTCTTCTCTCTCATAAATCAGTACAGATATTTTTAGAAATGTCTGAAGCAAAGTCCTCAAATCACCGCCGAGTGATTTGAAGTTCATTTTCTGTGAAACTGTCTGTTATTATTTTCATATTTTGCCAAATTAATGTAAATGTTTGATGTTAAACTTTGATTTTGAAAATAAATGATTCCATTCATTTGATGGGTCAAAGATAAATAACGTCTCTCGTTCACATTTCTGTTAAATTCAATGCACGGCATTTACAGTCAGAAAAATGAAGAACTCGTGAATATTGTATGCATATATAATTCATATATTTGTCATACAACAAGTGACTCGTACCTCACGTGACTCACTACAAGGGGAAGGTATGTGTTTTTTGATGATGTATGTTTTTGATATAAAACAGAAACACCTCTGAAAGTAAAGTTTTCATCTGAGACTGTCAGATCAGCTGATCTCACAGCTGCCTCTCTTCACACATTTCCCACACAGAACGAGCCAGTAACCTCTAAACAGCGTTTTAAATGGCACCACAGTTCAGTAAATATCACAAAACACTCGTCTGCCACGTCAGCTAAAAATATGTTTTTTCAGCAGACCGAGTCCGGTAAAATCCCCCGTTTTTCAGCCAGAGCCCGTTTTTAATTTCTGCTGTTTTTCTGCCCACTCACAGCGCAGAGGGAGTAAACGTGTTTCTCCACAACAGCTGCAGCCTCCACCAAAACGGCGTCTTACTCAGAAAGCGCTCACGTCTACTCTCAGTGCGCACCTCCTCTCCGTGCGCGCCGGCTCACCTCAGCTCTATGTGAGACCGCAGCCTGGGCTCAGCACAGAGGCACACATACAGCCCTTTTTTCTGTCGGAGCCCTCCTTGGGTTCCCCCCGGAGAATCTCTGGAGCGAGTGGTGGCAGTAAGGATTTTTAGTCTGGTTGACGTTCATGAGAAACATGACACAATACAAATGCATGCCTGCTCTCCGAGCGTTACTCAGAGTGGCAGCGAGTGTGTTCCCTGGACAGATGGACGGACTGTCTGATCAGAAGGGGTTACATGCTGCAGTTTGCAGCTCAACCCCCACCATTCAGAGGGATTATAGAGACTGTTCTGTCTTCTCCAGAACAGAGCTCATCTGCTGGAGAACTTCACCAGAACAACTGGTTTTCACCTCCATAGATCTGAAGAGTGCATATTTTCACATTTCCATAATTCTGAAACACCCCACGCATGTTCTCAAAATGCGTAGAGACGGCACTGCAGTCGTTACACATGGCAGGAATAAGAATTATTTTTATATGGACAATCTGCTCTTATTAGCTTGGTCCAGTTAGAAAGCTGTCGCACAGACCAAAACGCTAGTGTTACACCTGCTAAACCTGGGGTTTCTATAAACTGGGAAAAATTTCCGTTCATCCGTCCCAGATGATTGTTTATCTGGAAGTGGAGCTAAACTCAACTACAATGAGAGCCCGTTTATCACAGCTGAGAGCCGAAGCTCTATTAGCTTAGCTCTGCCGTGTCAACCCATCTCTGCCGTGTCAACCAAGCTCCGCCGTGTCAAACCCTGCAGCATAGTGACAGTTCTGCCTGTCATGCAACTCCTGGGACGATGTCAGCGGCCCACATCGTGGTTCCGCTGGGTCTACTTCACATGAGACGCCTTCACATGAAGCGCTGCTCCCGGCTTAAGAGGAGAGGATGCCGGGCGGGGGTTATGGTGAGGTTATGAGCTAACGCTAAAGCCGGTAAACTCCCCATGCCATCTCTCTTTCTGTCGAATGTCCCCTCGTTGGACAACAAGGTGGATTTACTTCGTCTGAGAGCGGGCGCCTCAGAAGAGATGAAGAAGTGTGCGGTGCTTTGCCTCACGGAAACGTGGATTACAAGCGAAATGCCGGATACAGTCTTCCAGCTGGATGACAGACTTTTTTTTCGAGCGGACGGCTGCAGCAAGCTAACGGGATAATCACTGGGAGGCGGAGTGTGCATTTACGTGAGTAAAAGTTGGTGCACTAACTGTACTGTTGTAAATAGCTCATGCTCAAAGGCTTTGAAGCAAATAACAGTGAAATGCCGGCCACATTATCTACCCCGCGAGTTCACGATGACTTTTATCACAGTTGTTTACATTCCTCCGGACGCTAATGCTAATGAATCACTGCAGGAGTTACATGATATCATCAGCTCGCTGCAGAGCAAACACCCCGAGGCTCTTTACGTTGTAGCCGGAGACTTTAACCACGTGAATCTAAAGGACCGTCTCCCAAGCTTTAATCAACATGTGACAATTCCGACATGTGGAGACAAGACGCTGGACCGTGTTTACACGAACGTAAAAGATGCATACAAAGCCGAACCCCACCCCCACCTAGGACTGTCAGACCACATCTCAATCTTCCTGGCTCCTGCTTACATGCCCCCGCTGAGACGCTCCAGACCGGTACAAAAGAAAGTTAAATGCTGGATCCAGGACAGTGGCCCCATACTGAGAGATTGTTTTGGTCGAACAGACTGGCAGGTTTTCAGAGAAGCTGCTGAAAATGGAGGTTCGCTTGATCTTGACCAATACACATCCTCAGTTCTGGCTTACATTAGTACATGTACTGACACCGTCTCCACTAACAGAAATGTTAAAAGCTACCCAAACAGAAAACCTTGGCTGAATGCAGAGGTGCGTACCCTGCTGGAAGCCAGGAACTCTGCCTTCAGGTCTGGAAACTCAGAGGAGCTGAGTAGGCCAAGAAAAGAGCTGGCTGCTGGTATTAAGAGGGCCAAGGCCACATATGCAAAGAGGATCGAGGGTCAATTCATCTCACAAGACCCTCGGAGCATGTGGAGGGGCATTAAGTGCATAACAGATTATAAAGGAAGGAGCGAACAATGACCCAAAGACCCGTCTCTGCCTGATGCCCTCAACAAGTTCTATGCACGCTTTGAAGACCCGAACAGACCACCCAGCACCAGACTCACCTCACCACCGGATGAAGAGCATCTCAGCGTGACCTCAGCCGAAGTAAGGAGTACCTTCAGGAGGATTAATCCACACAAAGCAACTGGCCCAGACAACATCCCCGGAAAAGTGTTGAAGGAATGTGCTGATCAGCTCTGCGAGGTGCTGACAGACATATTTAACACTTCACTTACCCTGGAGACAGTTCCCACCTTCCTGAAGACTGCCACCATCATCCCAGTCCCAAAAAAGCTCTACAGTGACTGGTCTGAATGACTATCGGCCAGTGGCCCTCACCCCGATAGTTGCTAAATGCTTAGAAAAACTGGTCATGACTCACATCAAAACAACCATCAACATCAACGAGGACTCTCACCAGTACGCATACCGTGAGAACCGATCAACAGAGGACGCCATCTCCTCTGTGGTCCACACTGCACTCAACCACCTGGAGCAGAAAAACTCTTATGTCCGTATGCTCTTTGTGGACTTCATATCCGCCTTCAACACCATGATCCTCCAAACCCGGATGGACAAACTAACCACACTAGGACTAAGCCCCTCCATTTGCAACTGGGTACTAGACTTCTTAACAAACAGACCACAGTTAGTGAGGATCCAAAACTTATCCTCATCCACCATAACCCTCAGCACTGGCTCTCCTCAGGGATGTGTGTTGAGCCCCCTCCTGTTTACTCTGCTCACGTATGATTGTGCAGCTACCCATCCAGGCTGTCACATTGTAAAGGTTGCAGATGATACAGCGGTGGTGGGATGCATCACAAACAATGATGAGTCCAGCTACAGGCAAGAGGTGGAACACTTGGAGAGCTGGTGCAAAGAGAATAACCTTCACATCAATGTGAAGAAGACAAAGGAGATGATTGTGGACTTCAGAAGGAACAAACACACCTAGAGGTCCTTCTCAAAAAATTAGCATATTGTGATAAAGGTCATTATTTTCCATAATGTAATGATAAAAATGAAACTTTCATATATTTCAGATTCATTGCACACCAACTGAAATATTTCAGGTCTTTAATTGTTTTAATACTGATGATTATGGCATACAGCTCATAAAAACCCAAAATGCCTGTCCCAAAAAATTAGCATATCATGAAAAGGTTCTCTAAACAAGCTATTAACCTAACCATCTGAATCAACGACGTAACTCTAAACACCTGCAAAAGATTCCTGAGGCTTTTAAAAACTCCAAGCCTTGTTCATTACTCAAAACCACAACCATGGGTAAGACTGCCGACCTGACTGCTGTCCAGAAGGCCATCATTGACACCCTCAAGCAAGAGGGTAAGACACAGAAAGAAATTGCTGAACGAATAGGCTGTTCCCAGAGTGCTGTATCAAGGCACCTCAGTGGGAAGTCTGTGGGAAGGGAAAAGTGTGGCAGAAAACGCTGCACAACGAGAAGAGGTGACCGGACCCTGAGGAGGATTGTGGAGAAGGGCCGATTCCAGACCTTGGGGGACCTGCGGAAGCAGTGGACTGAGTCTGGAGTAGAAACATCCAGAGCCACCGTGCACAGGCGTGTGCAGGAAATGGGCTACAGGTGCCGCATTCCCCAGGTCAAGCCACTTTTGAACCAGAAACAGCGGCAGAAGCATCTCGCCTGGGACTGCTGCTGAGTGGTCCAAAGTTATGTTCTCTGATTACAGTAAATTTTGCATTTCCTTTGGAAATCAAGGTGCCAGAGTCTGGAGGAAGACTGGGGAGAAGGAAATGCCAAAATGCCAGAAGTCCAGTGTGAAGCACCCACAGTCATTGATGGTCTGGGGTGCCATGTCAGCTGCTGGTGTTGGTCCACTGTGTTTTATCAAGGGCAGGGTCAATGCAGCTAGCTATCAGGAGATTTTGGAGCACTTCATGCTTCCATCTGCTGAAAAGCTTTATGGAGATGAAGATTTCATTTTTCAACACGACCTGGCACCTGCTCACAGTGCCAAAACCACTAGTAAATGGTTTACTGACCATGGTATTACTGTGCTCAATTGGCCTGCCAACTCTCCTGACCTGAACCCCATAGAGAACCTGTGGGATATTGTGAAGAGAAAGTTGAGAGACACAAGACCCAACACTCTGGATGAGCTTAAGGCTGCTATCGAAGCATCCTGGGCCTCCATAACACCTCAGCAGTGCCACAGGCTGATTGCCTCCATGCCACGCCGCATTGAAACAGTCATTCATGCAAAAGGATTCCCGACCAAGTATTGAGTGCATAACTGAACATGATTATTTGAAGGTTGGTGTTTTTTGTTTTAAAAACACTTGTCTTTCATTGGTGGGATGAAATATGCTAATTTTTTGGGACAGGCTTTTTGGGTTTTCATGAGCTGTATGCCATAATCATCAGTATTAAAACAATTAAAGACCTGAAATATTTCAGTTGCTGTGCAATGAATCTGAAATATATGAAAGTTTCATTTTTATCATCACATTATGGAAAATAATGACCTTTATCACAATATGCTAATTTTTTGAGAAGGACCTGTACACACCCCTGAACATAAGAGGATCTGTGGTGGAAGTGGTCTCCAGCTACAAGTACTTGGGTGTACACCTGAACAACAACCTCAGCTGGAGCAACAACACCACCAGCCTGATCAAGAAAGCTCATCAGAGACTCTACTTCCTCAGACGGCTGAGGCGAGCTGGTCTGGGAAGCTCAGTCCTCACCTCCTTCTACAGGTGTGCAGTGGAGAGCATCCTGTGCTCCAGCATCAACGTGTGGCATAGAGGCTGCACAGCTGCAGAACGAAAAGCTTTGCAGAGAGTGGTGAAGGCTGCACAGAAGTCTATCGGAGTCAGCCTCCCCACCATCACAGACATCTACACCTCTAGATGCAGGAAGAGGGATGCACCGATCCACTTTTTTTTACTTCAGATCCTATCCCAATACCTAAATCTGAATATCGTCCGATACCGATCCAGTTCCGATAGCATGATCATCAATGATTTTACATGAGGCTGTAATAATCTCCTCTCAAGTACAATTTGTACAAATATATGCATGCATGTCAAAAAAGGCAACATGAGGTAAGTTGTATTATTGTTGGATAAGTTTTAAAGTTAGAATTAAATTCTGCTAACACAAACATGTTTATTTTTATTCCTAGCTTTAAAGTGGATATTAAAGTGATTAATTTAAGTGATTGTTTAAAGTTATTTTATATTTTTTTAAATAAGGGGCAGATATAAGATTTTTTTTTCTTCTTTCTGCACTCTTTTCATTCAATGTTTTTCTTTTTGATGTTTTTTTTTTGTTTCTTTTAAATAAATGAATTAAATTAAATTAAATATTAAAAGTCTTTAAACACCTGCTAAGTTCATGGCATAAACCAACAGACATGTTCCTGTTTTTAGTATTTTACATCACTTTATAATGTAACTGTCTTTTGTTATTAATATAATTTTCAAATCATGTTTTTTATGATTGTCTACTGTTGTACTGATAAATATCTCCTGGAGGGTAAACTATATCTTGACTGCAAGTATCAAACTGTGAAATCCTTCTTTTTCTACAACTGATAGTGGTTGGTCATTAATTATGATGAAGTTTAGCAACTCCTCTGTAAACATTTGAGCTCCGTGGTTTAAGCGACGTCTTCTTCTTGTTCAGTCTGAAGCAGGCAGCCTGATTTGGGGCAGCCGCGCTCAGTCTGTCCCTCCTCAGAGACGGGCAGACTGAGCGAGGCAGATTGGACGCGGCTGGCCGGGGTCGAGTCGCCTGTTGTGGGTTGAGCAAAGAGCAGCGCCCTGTTGAAGCCCCGGAGCTCGAATGTCCAACATAAAACTAACTTTACCGTGGTTTAATGTGGCGCTATGGCTCTGCAGATATTGCACGTTGCTGTCTTGTTTTGTGGTGTTTAGTGTAAAATACTTCCACACAGCGGACATGTTTAGATGAAAAGTTTGTTAGCTGTTAGCCACAGTGCTGCTAACTCAGTCCTCATGTTGTAGCTGCTGCAAACTATGAACTGGATTTCCAGAATGTGAGGCGGGTCTTATTACTCTGGGTTCATGAGACACGCCTCCGTTCAGGTAATCCATTCCATAGTTTGAAACCAACGTGCATCATGGATCAGAAATATCGGCAGGTGGATCGGAAAAATCCGATACCTAAATTATGCTGGTATCGGAGGCCGATACCGATACTGGATCGGATCGGCCCCATCCCTAACTTTGATAACAGGTTCTGTTTTAAATGTGCTCTATAAATAAAGTTGGCTTGACTTGACTTGACCAGATCCATTTAGAAAAGATGGGCCTCCCACAGAGTGTGGTGCGTACGTTCAGGTTGCACGAGCTGCTTCTACCACAACGCTGTACACATCAAGTGGACAGTTTTTCAGCGCTGGTGCACAGAGAAAGGCGTGGAGGCCATCTCATGGCCACTAGGTAGCATGCTGACCTTTCTGTAGCAGCTGATGGACAGAGATCTAGCGTTCAGCACAATTAAAACTTATACTGCAGCTATTTCTTCCTGTCACGAGGGCTTTGGTGACAGAACAGTTCTTAATCCCCCGTTGATGAAGCGTTTCCTGAAGGTGTACGTAGACACAAACCTGTGCCACGTGCACTAGCTCCACAGTGAGACCTAATGATGGTCCTGCATGCTCTGATCAAAGCTCCTTCTGAGCCTTTAGATCAGGTTTTACTTAAACTCTGTCATTAAAACAGCCCTGCTGTTAGTTCTAACGTCGGCAAAGAGAGTGAGTGATTGTCTGTCTCTCTGTTGCTCCCTCATGTCTCAGAATTCAAGCTGACGGCAGTTCAGCTGTACTGCATTTTAACCCTGCTCTGAAAAGCATCACAAGCTCATTCAGATCGAGAGTGATAACCTTGGATGGGTTTTATCCTCTTCCTCATTATTCTGAGGAGAAAGCAACATCTCACCTCCTTCTGTCTCATGCGCACATTTTTCATGTTATGTGGCGCACACGGCCACACTATATAGAGGACGTCCTCTACCCACCCAGCGCCTCTCACACTGGTTGTGTGGGGCTATTTCTGAAGCTTACAGTTCATCTGGACTGGATCCTCCAGAGAATCTCAGCGCATTCCACCAGAGGGTTTTCATCCTCCATGGCTCTGTATGGAGGGATGACAGTAGAGAATATTTGTATGGCAGCTGCCTGGTCATTGCCATGTTCAATTATTCATTTTTATCTTTGTGATGATTCTACTTTCTCCATGACCCAATCTGTTCTCAGGGTTCTGACAGAATGATTATTATTTGTTTCATGGAGCCTCACTTTTGAGCTCACACCATGCCTGCATGCAGTCGCAGTGTGAGATATTTATTATCAGTCACAAGTTGATGACTGCTGATTTTATCGTTATTAATCTGTTATCAACTGTTGGTCTGCTCTGTTCATCGTTACACTGTTACAATTCATATCCTCTGTTGTTCCTATTCACAGCAGCAGGTCTGCTATCTCAGCCTTTTTTCCTCACCAGAGATTTTCTCCGGTGCGCTCCTGCGCATGGGGCACGCAATTACGCAGTGCGTAATTACGCACACAGAAGGCTGAGTGATGAAATTTTTTTTTTGTGCAAGCAGGTGCTTCATGTTGTATCTGAATGGACCCAGTGAGGCATAGACTACATCCTACTTAGCCTTTAACCCACCAGTGACAGCCTTAAAGGGCGGAGCCTATACGAAATAGAATGTTGGTTACATACTTTAACCCCAGATTCTATGAGTATAGGCGCAGCCCTTTAAGCTCTGGGCCTCACTGGTTCCTAAATAGCTAAAGAAAAAAGCTATTTGGGAGTCGATTACCCGGTCTCACCGTAATTTATATGGACTGGGGATGAGGCCCACACAGTAGGTGGGCATGGACTAAAGTTTTCAGTGCTGCGCTGCGCGCCTTGGGATAAACCCACTAGCGACAGCCTTAAAGGGCTGCGCCTATACTCATAGAATCTGAGGTTATAGTACGTAACCAACGTTATCATTATTAAGAACGTTGATTTACCTGCTGTAAATCGGCTACTGATTATCACGGAGTAGAAAATCCGACATCATCCTCATCAGTTCTGGTCCATTCAGTGACCGATGTCGAGCTGTTAGACGAAGCGGTCCCTCTTGGCGTCAAATCTGTCAACTCGTATCCAAAATCCAGCTTTAACTTGATAAGTTTTTGCTTGCTGGGATTTTAACCCAAAGGAAAGTACTTACAGGGAGCGGACCGAGGCAGCACGCATGCGCATTAGGTGAATGTACAAAATTCACAGCGCCAACTAATATGTCATGGCAACAACAACGGATTTGTAGGGGTGGGGGTGGGGGATTCCTACAGATGCATGTAAACACAAAATCTGTCCGTGTCAACGCAGATGTTTTCCTCGAATCAACATCTGAACAAAACTATGTTTCCCCCTGCATGTCCGTGTAAATAGGGCCTCAGAGTTGCCACCCTCAGTCCTACATTCTTGACTTTTCTCTCTCTTTCTCGACACGTTTCCCTCCTCGTGGTCTTTGACTTACAGTCGGCACCCTGTTTGTCAACAGCATTGGTTGCGGTCATTGTTAACCCAGGCCTTGACCAATCCAGTATGTTGTTGCTTTGATAAATTTGCATTATAGTTTTGGCAAAACTGTTGTATATTGTATGCCCTTTCTGACACAACCTTGACCAATTTACCCAGGCTTGGGAATGGCACAAGAGACACACTGGATTGTTCTCCCTAGTAGCTGTTTTTTATGACCAGTAAACCACTTGCAAACCTAATGTGAATCTGATTTGCTTAACTTCATGGTTGATAACAGCCATGCTAAATAAACAAGCCCCGTTCCACTCATTGTTTTCTTAGATTCTTGGGGGTGGCCAAAGCTCAAAAACTGTCAACCATTACATCAGTCGCTTTCCCCTCCCAATATCGGTATCAGCGACAGTCAAAAATTCCATATTGGTCAGGTTCTACTAGGAAATTTTTCAGCAGTACAAATTGTGGAGACAGCCAGGTTGAATGCAGAGACAGACAAGTGGAGATATACTGGTGGAGAAAGACAGGTTGAATGTGACATTCATCCCAACTGTCTACATACTCTCCACATGTCTGTTTCCACCCATATCTGCGGACAAACATTTGATCAGGTAATCTTCAAGCTGTGACCTGTTGGCAAGAATAGCTGGAATTCCACTACAGCCCACCACAGCCACCAGCTGCTACAGCCAATCAGGTGACAATGCAATGATATAAGACCAGCCCACTCCCCTCTCCTCTGTAATGATTGCCCTGAGGCAGACCTGTAACATGGAGAATAAAGTTGGAGCTGAACACTTGAGTGACTGCTCATTTATTACAACTGGTATTCATTTGTTCTACATTAGATACTCACAGGCGAAGTACTGCCATGGCTGATAGGTCAGTCCAAAGTCTGTGGACCTCTCAAGAACCCACAGGTCTGGACGAGGAGAATTGGCAAATTTAATCAAGACATAGGCCACGTGGAAGAGCTGCAGAGACACAGAAAGAAAAAATAATCTACATCAAAACTGCTATTAACAGGTTGTGGATCATTAGTTGCAGGATGGATCATTCAAAAAATTGTAGGTAGTCAGATCTGAATCTGAAACATATTTTACCTTAACAATAAAAAAGGATATACATTTTTGAAAGTCTTTCGGGAGCAAATGAGAAAAAAAGACAATGACACAGAAAAACAACAAATGCACAAGAATAATGAGATGATAAAAGATCTTATTTAAAACATTCAAGGAACAAGCTCCGTCTTATAATAAAGATATAAATGAGCTGATATCATGCTCTTGACTATGTCATGCTGCTGTATTCATTCATACCCATCTGCTGACTACGGACTCATGTTTGGGATGCTGTTTAATATACCGTATTATTTTTACATTATTAGTGTTTAGCCTTTAGCGTATATCTTAGATCGTTTAGCGTATTGTTTAGCATTCGTTTAGCGTAGTGGTTCCCAATCTGGGGGGCCCGACCCCCATGGGGGGCGCTAGAGAGCACAAGGGGGTCGCATAATATGTCTGCTTAGAGGTTGTAAAAATGTCATTTCATTTTCTGTGTGACAACTTTAGAAAATATGCGTTTAGTTTTAATTATAATGTTTGAAATTTCACCAAATCCTGATTAACACTGAAGAACCCTCATGTTGGTTATGTTTGAAGAGTTTTCTATAAAGTGTTATGTTAAAAACTAAAATTTGTACTGTCACTTTAATAGCGCTTTGTTATGACGTCAGTACTCAGCGTCCAGCTCTCAGATGGCAGCACGGTTGCCTGAGCGGAGGCAGGGAGTTATCGTTGGTCTGGGTTAAGCTCACTAGGGCTGCAACAACGAATCGATAAAATCGATAAAATCGATGGTTAAAAGTGTTGGCAATGAATTTCATTATCGATTCGTTGTGTCGTGCGATTAAGCGTCTCTCATGGCGCTGCAGATCCGTTTTGTTAATCTGCAGAGCATGGTCAATGCTGGCTGACTGAATAAAGTTTGAAAAGAAAATACTCTGCAGCGCGAGTTGAACAGAGCGAGGGGGAGCAGACAGAGGCTGTTTTCAAAGGAAATTAAGTAAATTTGACAAAATGACCGACGCAGAGAAAACTGTTAGACCCAAGTCCTCGACACTGTAGGAGCACTTGACAAAGATAAAAACTGTACAATATGCAGCTTTGAAAAGTGACAACCACACTGATGAAACGTCAACATGTCGGAGTCGTAAACTAACTTCACCACGATGTGGATGAAGGATCAGCAGCAGGTGAGTCTCTACAATATTCTACATTTGTTCTGTTTCCAAATGAGAAAACGTAACGTCAGTCTCTCTGTAGCTGAAGCTGCTGCTTGTTTGTTTGCTGATTAAAGGCAGTGATAGAGAACATGTGTTTTTATTCAATTTAATTGGTATAAGCAGTGTTTAAATGTGATTTATAAATAAATCTAACACAAAGATAATATCCTGATACATGCTCAATAATCCAGGTAGAAAAATCCTATTGTTAGCATGATTAACTCTGTCACTTACAATGTTTCCAAATATCTGGCGTCTGTACTCATCCCTTTAGTTGGCAGCTCAGAACACCACATACAGAACACCATGGACTTTGTGGATAAGGTGAGGGATGTCATCATGGAGACTGATGAAACAATGGTCTCTTTTGATGTCACATCACTTTTTATGTGCATTCCTGTTGATGATGCAGTAGAGGTGGTCAGTTTAAGATTAAAATCAGACACCACTCTGAGCAGCAGGACCACGCTTTCTACAGAACAACTGTGTCAACTCTTGAAACTGTGCCTGCAGTCAACCTACTTCACATATGGGGAGCAATATTATAGGCAGAAACATGGGTGTGCTATGGGGTCTCCAGTTTCTCCTATTGTTGCAAACCTGTTCATGGAGGAGGTAGAAAAGAGAGCCTTGACGTCCTTTTCAGGGACACCACCAAGTCATTGGTTCAGGTATGTTGACGACACCTGGGTTAAAATCAAATCTCAGGAAGTCCAACATTTTACTGACCACATCAACTCTGTGGATAAATACATCAAGTTCACACGAGAAGATGTAAAAAATGTCAGGTTGGCTTTCTTGGACTGTGTGGTCTCAGTCTCTGATAGAGGACTTTTGCAAACCGAAGTGTACCGCAAACCCACCCACACAGACCAGTATTTGCAGTTTGACTCCCATCACCCTTTGGAGCACAAGTTAGGAGTCATCAGGACTCTGTACCACAGAGCAGACAGCGTCCCCACTAGCTCAGGAGCCAGGCAGAAGGAGAAATCCCCCACAAGACAGGCTCTAGAGCAATGTGGATATCCTAACTGGGCCTTCCTGAAAGCAGAGAAGAAACCCAAGCAGGACTCCAGTCAGCCTTCAGGTGAAAAGGAGGAACCCAGACCCAGACCAGTGGTCATTCCATATGTTGAGGGGGTATCAGAGAAACTGAGACGTTTATTTTCTAAACATAACGTCCCAGTGGCTTTTAAACCCCAAAATACATTAAGATCCAGTCCCCCGGCACAAACAGAGTAATGTTGTGTATGTTGTTCAGTGTCAGGAGGGTGATCAGTCTTACATCAGGGAAACTAAACAGCCACTGGCCAAAAGGATGGACCAGCACAGAAGATCAACATCATCAGGCCAGGACTCTGAGGTCTACACTCATCTCCAGGCCAGCGGTCACTCTTTCAAGGATGAAGATGTTCACATCCTGGACAGAGAGGAACGATGGTTTGAGAGAGGAGTAAAGGAGGCCATCTTTGTGAAAAGAAATCGTCCATCGTTAAACAGGGGTGGAGCCTCCAGGTTCAACTGTCCCCCTCTTACAATGCTGTGATTGCTAGTATCACTCAGCCCTCTGTGAACAGTAAACAGCCATCAGGTGCTAATGATCCATTGTTAGGCTGATGGTCCTTCTTGAGCATGTGATCAGCTGGTTCTGGTTGTCAGCAGCAAACTGGTTGATCCACTCTGAGAAGGTGCTATTTAGGAGACTGAGCTGAATACAGCACCTCAGACTGAGGAAGTCTCTCGGATGAGAGACGAAACGTTTCTACATTTTTTTGCTTTGTTTTGTTTTTTGTTTTTTTTGTTTTCTTGTTTTTTGAATGTCCAGAGGACCAGATTGAACTTTTTTGCACAAAGATAATAATTTAATGATTAAGCTTCAACTTTTAATTTGCTGGCAAAGTCTGAAGACACTGCAGGTCTGGCAGGATGAATTGCATTTACACAGGAATTAAAGTAATTTATTACATCTCCTCAATTAAATGTAAATGTAAATGTGTAAATGGTAAATGGACTGTACTTATACAGCGCCTTTCTATCTGATCTAGATACTCAAAGCTCTTTACAACAATCTGTGCCTCATTTACCCATTCATACAGCCTATACTAGATCTCTACAAAGATAATTGAACAAATCATTCTAAAGAGACCAATCAGAGCTTTATCACATTCATACACTGATGGACACACATCAGAGGCTATGAGGGGTTCAGTGTCTTGCCCAGGGACACTTCAGCATGTGACTGCTGGTGGATTCGAACCCCCAACTCTTGCATTGGAGGACGACTGCTCTAACCACTATATATATTTTTGCGTACATTTATTTTTTATTGAAGCTATTTGACTAACTTTTTTTTTAATTATTCAATATTTTACTAACAGAATAGTCAAGTAGCACACCTGTTTTTTATGCGATTTGCTATGTCAGTCAAATTTTGGAATAAAGAGGTGGAAATTAAAACTTTTTTTGCCGATTCATTGATTAATCGAAAAATAATCGTCTGATTAATTGATTATTGGAATAATCGTTAGTTACAGCCCTAAAGCTCACATTTATTAGATATATAACATAAACATAAGCACATGCAGTTGTAAATGTTTAAATGTGTAAAAACACACAGAGGAGTCAGTTTTCTGACAACATAAGAACCGTTTTCTGTTCTAAACCAGGGAAAACTGTCAAAAGAATATAAAATACATACTGAATATAAAATACATACTGAATACAAAATACATACTGAATATAAAATGCGGAAAGAATATAAAGTACATACAGAATATAAAATACATACTGAATATAAAATGCGTAAAGAATATAAAATACATAGAGCAAAGTTAAGGATAAGCGAGTCTAAAGAGATGTGTTTTCAGAGCAGTCTTGAATATAGAAAGAGAGGTGGTGTTTCTTAAGTCAGGGGGTAGAGAGTTCCAGAGATGAGGAGCAGAGCAGGTGAAGGTCCTGCTCCCCATGGTGGAGAGGCGGGCAGAGGGTACATGGAGGTGTAGTGAAGAGGAGGATCTGAGAGAGCGAGAGGGGATGGAGATGTGTAGGAGGTCAGATAGGTACGGAGGGGAAAGGTTGTGGATAGCTTTGAAAGAGAAGAAGAATTTTGAAGACGATGCGTGATTTAACCGAGAGCCAAAGTCCAGAGTGTGGCCCTTTATGTGGGTTGGAAAGTTAATGAGCTGCTGGAAGCCACAGCTGTCGAGGCAGGATGTGAAGTCTCTGGTGAAGGGGTTGTTGTCTTCATCCATATGAATGTTGAAGTCTCCAAGCAGAATAATGTTGGGTGAAAGAGCTGAGAGATGGGCGATTAGAGTAGCAAAGTCATTTATAAAAGAGTTGTTGATTTTGGGCGGACGGTAGAAGGTGGCAACAACGGTGGGGGTAGGGCCGGAGAGTAGACACACAGTGTGCTCAAAGGAGGGAGAGGGAGGTGTGTGAACCGGCGTGACCTTCCAGTTCTCGCGGTGAATTATCGCGAGACCTCCTCCGCGGCCGGACTCGCGGGATTTGGCGATGTAAACAAACCCCGGTGGGGTAGATTCATTCAGATGGAAAAAGTCATTTTGTTGTTGCCACGTTTCTGTTAGACAAATAAAATCTAGCTTACGGTCAGATATTAGATCTTGAATAAGCTGACCTTTGCCAGTGAGTGAGCAAACGTTCAGAAGGCCAAACTTTGCAGAGGAGGAGTTGGTAGCGACTGGAGCATTAGCCGACTGAGCTAGGCTAGCTAACATGCTACTACTGTTAGCAGCCCAAGTATTGCAGCGTGTAGAATGGTGAGAGTCAGACCAGATGGAGTTTACGGGGTTAGTCTTGTCAGAGTATAGTCTACGGCAGGAGCCACGGTGACTGTATCTCCGGCGAGGATGGAAGGGAATGTCCTGAGGAGGGAGCACAGGTGGCACGGCCGGTAGGAAATGAAGTCGAAGGAGCTCGATCACTGAGTAATGGAGGAGGCCAGACGCCGGGTGGTGGTGGATGAGCAGCTGGAGAGTCCAAACCAGAAGAGGCAGCAGGTAAATCCTAATGAACCGCATGGTTGATATTGAGACGGATCAGAGACTTGGGGTAGTGGAAAAAGCAGGAAGGATTGAATAAAACAGAAACAAGAAAAAAGAAAAAACAAGAAAAAAGCACGACGAGCAACGGCAGCCAGGATGTGGCAGCGTTCACTCGCCGGAAGTGAGTTGAATCAAGGTTGAATGTGTAGATGAACATATCCTGAGATATTCACCTGATTAAAACGGATTCTTTCATTTTTCTGGACTGAATATAAACGTGCATTGAATTTAATAAAATGTAACGTGAGACGTTATGTATCTTTGACCCATCAAAATGAATGTGGTCATTTATTTACAGAATCAAAGTTTAACATCAAACATTTACATTAATTTGGCAAAATATGAAAATAACAACATAATTAATCAGCAAGCTGTACAATTATGATCAAGTATCCACACGGCGGTGGATGAGCACTTTACACAGATATTTCTAAAATATCTGGAATGATTTCTACTTGATAGAAGAATTTAAAGATGGAAAATGAAGTTTAAAGGGAGTAAAAGATGGTGTGTGAGGGAGAGTGTTGACCAGAACCGACACTCTCCATTCGAACCCAGCTTTCCTCGGTACGCTCGGGAGTGAACTTGACTCGTTACCTCTCTGAAGATGAATCAGCGGATACGGAGTTCCAGTTAACGCTACCTGTCCAGCGTCTCCATAGGATGGCTGTGACTCGTCTGAAGTAGTGACGATATTCCGTCTGACACAAGTTCACCTCAGCCAGTGGACCTCACATGAGTGGGGTTCGTCCGAGTTCCACTCAGAGGTGGAAGATGTTATAATCCCAATCTCGGAAGAGCCTTATCATGGCTGGACTTCTGTTCTCCCAAACGCCTGGAGCTGCAAACTCTCCAGCCCGACTCCAACGGCAACTCCGACCCAACATCAAACTCTGAGAGAACTAGGAAGTACCGACATTTCCGGTTCATTTGGGAGTTTTCTTATTGGTCAATGTCGACCAGACAGGGGTGTGTTTTGTGACGTAAAAGGTTACTAGAAGTCAGAAAACAGCAAGAATGTTATGGAACAGATTGAAAATGTTTTTCAGACAGCCGAGAGAAATGTTTGGGCGAGTTTGGAGAAACAGGTGCCAACTTCTCTGTTTACGTCTGAGAGGATTTAAAAACAAGACAGTTGTTCCAACACTTGTCTGCTTCGACTCCGACCTTGGAGCAAACGTACACTGCTCATTCAAAGACAGGAAATCAGAAAATGCATAATTACTCTGTAACAGGCCTTAACATGAATTCTAACTTTGCATGAGGATTAAAAAATCATTGTTACTGTTTTCACAGTTAATTAAAAATGATTAGTTCACTGCAACATCTAAAATGGTTGAACTAAAACACTTTGATTATCAAACATTTGTAAAACAGTAATGATAATAGAAAAGAGAGTGT